>NC_064616.1:618163003-618466033 GCF_023898315.1 Schistocerca nitens | reverse complement strand
GTGGTGAATTTGATTGTGATGTCAGCGCTGCAATCCGCCTGGGCCTGAAATGAGATACATGCATGCGCCAAGTCGATGAAAGACCTCGCCTCGCGCCCACCGTCTACTGTTGCTAAAAACCCAATACAATATCACAATATCATGCGGCGCGAAGCGATACTTGCGGCCTACCTTCGGCGCCGGATGCAGAGAAAGGTGGAGCAGGTGGAGCAGTGTCCGATGGCGGTCCACCGGCAATGGGCCATCTCGTGGATGCGAACGATAGGAGGCGAGAAACAGTTGCAATGCTTGATCCCTGATGTGTGCGGTGCGAAGTTTGGCCATCTGTTGCTTGAAGGTTCTGACAAAACGTTCCGCTTCGCCCTTTGACTATGGATGAAACGGTGCACAAGTTAGATGCTGTATGCCATTGCGTTCACAGAATGTTTCAAATTCATTTGACGGGAACTGAGGGCCGTTGTCCGATACTACGACTTCAGGCAAACCTTCGAGGCAGGAAATAGAGGACAACGCCTGAATTGACGTTGTAAAGATCATTGGCACAGTAAAAGGAAACTTGCTATAGGAGTCTCCAACAATCAGTCAACGAGTGTTCCAAAAATGTCGCACAAAGTCTATGTGAACACGTTGCCATGGTGACTGCAAGTAAGGCCAAGCAGAGAATTTTTGTGGCGGAGCGGATTGATTTTCCGCACATGCGTGACGCTGTGACGTCATCTGTTCGGTTTGGGTATCAATACCCTGCCAAGTACAGCGTCGACGCGCTAACTGCTTCGTACGAACAATCCCCCTGTGTCCTTGGTGAAGTAACTGCAACACTTCTTTTTGCAAAGCTTTGGGCATCAACACACTGTCATTTTGAACAAGAATCGCTTCTTTCTATAGAGCGAGGCTATGCCGACGTGCAAAGCATCGGCGCACTACAGAGTTCTTTATGCTGTGCAATGAGTGAGGCCAAGGTGTGCGAATCTATTTTAGCAAAACGTTGAAATATGAATCAGCTTCCGTGGCCTGTGCAATTTTCCTATAGTTCAGCGGAAAGGATTGAAACATTTCAGAATCTTGAGCACCGATGTGACAACAAGATGCAGCAGAAGCATCAAAGTCTGCATCAGGACCAATCGGAACACGTGAAAGTGTGTCCGCATTACCATGTGAGCTGTTGGGCGATGCACAGTCTCGTGCTGGTATCGAGACAACAACAAAACCCATCTTTGCAATTTTTAGGCACTTCGTACAGGAACCGGCTTCATCGGATGAAACAAGGACTGCAATGGCTTGTGATCCGTTACTAAGTAGGATTTTCTGCCTTAGGAATAGTGGTGGAATTTGTGACACCATACACAATAGCCAGTGCCTCCTCCTCTATTTGTGAATAGTTACACTGAGCTTTGGACAACACGTTTGATGCCAAGGAAATAGGTCTGTCCTTATCACGAAATCTGCGCGAAAGCGCTGTACCGATTCCGTAAGAGAAAGCGTCAACATGCAACACAACTGGTTTGTCAGGATCAAAGTGAACCAAGCAATGATCACTGAGCAATGTATACTTAAGGTTTTAAAAAACTTCTTGGCACTCACCTGTCCAAACAAAGGGAACGTTTTTGCGACGCTAGCAATGCAATGGAGCTGCGATTTGTGCAGCATTCAGTATTAACCGATATAATAGTTTATTTTCCCTAATACTGACTGCAGTTCTGTGACATTGCGAGGAACTGGAAGGTCCCGTATGACTAACAAATGCGACTGAAGATGGTCTACATCTTGACTGTTGATTACATGACCACATACTGTAACTCAGCCGGCCGTGGTGGCCGAGCGGTTCTAGGCGCTTCAGTCTGGAACCGCGCCACCGCTGCGGTCGCAGGTTCGAATCCTGCCTCGGGCATGGATGTGTGTGATTTCCTTAGGTTAGTTTTTCTCTGCCTCGTGATGGCTGGGTGTTGTGTGCTGTCCTTAGGTTAGTTAGGTTTAAGTAGTTCTAAGTTCTAGGGGACTGATGACCATAGATGTTAAGTCCCATAGTGCTCAGAGCCATTTGAGCCTTAGGTTCGTTAGGTTTAACTAGTTCTAAGTTCTAGGGGACTGATGACCTAAGATGTTAAGTCCCATAGTGCTCAGAGCCAACCATACTGTAACTCAGGTTTAAAAAAATCAAACTTGTCCCTTCTACACTTTAGTCCAGCATCAGATGACACACGAAACAAAGTACGCAAATTTTCAATGACGTTTAAGGTGGTCGGTGTTACCATTACAGACAAAAAAATGTGTAGACGGTGTCAGTCTTGGTCAGCCAGAGCTCTAACGCGGAATAAAAAGGCATGTAACCTACGACAACACGATATAAACTATAGCATAATTAGAGTATATGGAACATTACACGAGGACTCATAAATAACTACGAAAAAAATCCTAAAAGGAGCGCTGCAAATCCTTCTGTGTCATTATATTAGTAAGGTTAGTCTGGAGTTTCATTCAAATGTGGGCATGAGTGGCGCAATGCGACGAAACTGCTATGTTCCCCTACACGTGGACCATAGAGGCCTGTCGGGAAACGTTTAATGACAAGTACAATCCTACAAACACGCTGGCGGTGGGCAAGATCTGCCAGTGCTCCCAGTTAGATAAAAAGGCACGACACACGAAATAAGCTCTTGCAATATTAGTGTGCGACATTATTATAAGATTTGTAAATCTAAGGTATATACACGTCCCCGCCACCCAAATTAGATTGAGTACTGGCCACAGTGTAGTAAAAATAAACTATTTCTACATACAAAGTCATTGACTCACAGACGTCATGGCAATCCTGTCACTATACGATAAAACGCGACGTTACAGAGCTGCAGAGTTTGCGCGCTGTCTGTCGATAAGCCGAGACGAATAACAGTCATACGGATTCTCCAAAGACACCCACTGAATCTTACAATTAGCAGTCTAATAACAGCTACTTATCGAGTGGGACTTGCAGGCAGCGCTGGCCACTCCAGTGACAGCTACCGACGCCGACGCCGACGGCACTGATTCCGCCATCGCAAGTCTCCAGGTGGCCCAGGGAATACTGCAATGGTTACAGCCCCGTTCTTCAGGCAAATAAAAAGTTGAGCTCTGGGAAAGAACCACCTCCGCCTTAATTTGCAGATATCGGTTGACCATAGCTACCAGAAAACGTCCAATGCAAAACTTGTAATGGAGAATTTCTGGCTTGTGTATTATGTGAATTGAGGGTGGAGGGGTGAGAACGGAAGGGATAGGGATTACTGATGTCAGATGCAATGGGGCATCAGTAATGCGACGACGAGGGAAAATTGTATACCGGATTGGGGCCGCGCGGGATTAGCCGAGCGGTCTCAGGCGCTGCAGTCGTGGACTGTGCGACTGGTCCCGGCGGAGGTTCGAGTCCTCCCTCGGGCATGGGTGTGTGTTTGTCCTTAGGATAATTTTGGTTAAGTAGTTTGTCAGCTTAGGGACTGATGACCTTAGCAGTTAAGTCCCATAAGATTTCACACACATACATACAAGACTGGGATTTGAACCCAGGGTCTGCTACTTAGATGGAAGGTGAGTAAAACACTTTCGTGACCCGGACACAGTGTTTATCATAACCCCACGGACTGTCTCGACACGCCTCTCGGGCGACCCACACTGCCATCTAGAGCCTCGTATCGGTAGTCCCTGTCCATGTTCAAGATGTTCAAATGTGTGTGAAATCTTATCGGACTTAACTGCTAAGGTCATTAGTCCCTAAGCTTACACACTACTTAATCTAAATTATCCTAAGGACAAAGACACACCCATGCCCGAGGGAGGTTCAGATGGCTCTTAGCACTATGGGATTTAACATCTGAGGTCATCAGTCCTCTAGAACTTAGAACTACTTAAACCTAACTAACCTAAGGACATCACACACATCCATACCCGAGGCAGGATTCGAACCTGCGACCGTAGCGGTCGCGCGGTTCCAGACTGTAGCGCCTAGAACCGCTCGGTCACCCCGGCCGGCCCCGAGGGAGGACTCGAACCTCCGCCGGGACCAGCCGCACAGTCCATGATTGCAGTGCCTTAGACCGCTCGGCTAATCCTACACGTCCCCTGTCCATGCCCTCCATGCTCGGTGCTCAGAGATTCCGGCAGGAAGGCAGACTTATTTGTGCATCCACAGTGAAGAAGGAGATTTGTTGCGCATCTAGGCTGGTTGGTTGGTTTTGGGGAAGGAGACCAGACAGCGAGGTCATCGGTCTCATCGGAGTAGGGAAGGACGGGGAAGGAAGTCGGCGGTGCCCTTTGAAAGGAACCATCCTGGCATTTGCCTGGAGCGATTTAGGGAAATCACGGAAAACTTAAATCAGAATGGCCGGACGCGGGATTGAACCGTCGTCCTCCCGAGTGCGAGTCCAGTGTCTAACCACTGCGCCACCTCGCTCGGTGCGCATCTAGGCAAATCAACTACACGAATGCGTGGTGTCTGATCTTTCGGATATTCATATAATTGATTCGCCTCGATGGGCAACGAATCCAACGACTTGTGTCTGTCACTATAGGTAACCTATAGTGAACACTCGCACCTGCCTGGATAAAGACCACTGCCTGACAGTGCTGCCCAGGGCACCTTGCTCTCCCCTCCCTTTCCATCCTCTCCGGCCTCTCCCTCGGCAGTTCCCACCTGGCAGTTTTTTCTTCATCGTGTGTGCTCCAAAACCTGAGCGTGTGCCTTCAGTGTCTTCTTTAAGAATCGCCAACTGTGTTTTTTAACTTTATGTCGACTTTTTAAATTGTCCCCCCATGAACGTCTCGATGTCAGTTTATTTTTACTTCCATTATCTCCCCTTACTCTGTTTTATGTCCCTGTTTTTTATCGCCTTATATGTAACGTTTTATTCTTGTATTAGTTCTCATGTCACTCGGCTGAAGAGCGGCGGATTGATTGTGCCGCTGACAGCCCTCCCCTGCCCATGTGGGGCAGGGGAAAGGGGAATGAAATCACAAAAAAAAAAAAAAAAGTGCTGCCCAGGTAGTGAGATAGAGACGCTTGCGTGACATCAGTAGCAGTGAGAGGATTCAGTATGCAAACGGCTTCAGAAACGTTCTAAACTATTTTTCATCACATGACTCATTGGACGTTAAGGTTCGAAGATGATGACAGAACAGACAGGGTGAAACCGGTGTCGGTACATAGCGTATCCCCCCAAAAATAGCACTAAGGGAACCGTCAAACTTAACGCCCCCATCCGATAGACGGATCACCACCAGCAGTGTCGCATGCTCTCACTTAAGGTGCATTTACAGCTGTGCATCTTGCGCCTTGTCGCCATGCAGTTTCACGTGCCCCACACGCAAGTAGAGGCCGGTTTCTCAATAGATGTGCACGAGTGATCCTGTCCACGCCTGTGTTCACACTAGTCACCGACTGCCTGAAGAAGGAGGAAAATCCGCTTTTCCCAGTTTCGCCCTGCAAAAACATTTTAACGTACGTAAGGCCACGCCATATTGTTCTTTGAACTTATTTTTCCATCAAAAGCTTTCCTTTTCCTGCAAAAAAGAAAACAGCTACTTTTCATTTCGCGTGATTTCTTTAGCTGCGTACGTTTCTCAATTGATTTTGAAGGAAGTAATCGCTTTAAAGATCTGATTTTTTGCACCTGGTAGCGTGGGACAATACTCTCGTAATATATCATTAACCTTTTCATAATTTGTAACAGTCATGGTGAAAAGACCCTATTTGCTAAGGACACACACTTGATTTAGAAATCTTATATTGAAAAATTGCGATAGAGAGTAGCATCCGTTTGCTACATTTTAGTCCATGCATTACTGCAAGTGAGATGTGGCTAAAAGTGCAAAAAAGCTCTTGAAATGGTAGTGACACTGATATCTCTCTTCTTTACTGCGAGTTACTGAATGGCGTCAATGCTGTGAATGCGAGCTGACGGAGTTCACGCGGCTTTACGGTAGTGTCAGACACTTCAGGAAAGCAAACGAATTACTTGTGAACAATGCAGGAGTATTATTGGATCCTCGTGCGATGTTAATCATTTATGTTCACAAAACTCCAAATACGTGAAAATTTTTCCCTTGTCAACTACTGATTACACTGGACAGTCACCTGTTATGGTCCCACAGTACGCGTTGCATCATTAAAGACAAGCAGTTAATTCGTTTCTATATCTTACAATTAAGTCGAGTGTACATTTCGTATAGGAAACTAGAAGAGAAGAATAAATTAATGTGAAAGGAGACTTTGTTGTGGATCGCTTATAATAAAAGCTTGCAACATTCTATTGCTTTCCACCTGGCAAAAACACAAGTATACTTATAGATGTTCGTACGTCTATTGTGATTACCACATATAGCGTTCCTGTTTAACATTTTTAGCTTTCGTATTTCTGGGAGAGAGCAGTACCACAAGTTCTAAATAATTACCTTATCTCCACTTTCAAGGAACCGTGCATAGCTCTTAGGAGTCTTTTTTTTATTTTTTAGAAAAATCATATGACGAAACTGTGGGCAAGTGGAACTTTATTCTAATGGACTTTTCCTTCGATCATCTGGTTTCACGATGCTAAATCTTTAAGTTCTTCTCTAAGGTATCTCCGTTTCCATTTTTCTGTTTTAACACAAAGAATAATGGGCGGATTCAGTGTAGCATCAAACACTGCAGGTCACTTAAACGAATTATTATCGATCGGTGTAGATGAAGTGTCACTTAAAAGAATTATTGTCGATCGGTGTAGGTGAAGTGTTGTATCGTCGTGGAGTTCAAACCAGTTTAAACCGTTAGAAGTGTCTTTGTGTTTGTTTCTATGAAGTTGATTTTTTTCTCATTGCCTGAGCACAAAGAAAACTGTGTATGACGATAAAGAGAGCAGGATTAGTGCACAGTAATTGTTTTTAAGGAAAACTTTGCATACAACTCTCTGCGTCCCATTCATTATACAGAAGCTCTTGTATTGCAAAGTCTTACAGATATTTATCTTTGCGTTTATTGCACTTCTGAGACTTCTCAGGCAATAAGAAGTGTCACCTTGAATGGCGTCTTGGTGTGCCTTCATCAAAGCTTATTTGTCCTTCTTTGTCCTAACATTCATTGCCAAGTTTTATTTTCATTTTCTTAATGATGCGATACTTGACAAATGCGGTGGCTCATCGACTGGAGCCAAAAACGACCTTTCAGAACAATCTTCATCTTGTGTGACAGCCAGATTGAAAAGTAAAAATTCTTGAGATAATCGCATTTGGCTTATTAGTTCTGTTTCCACTGACAAGAAACTATACATAGGTTTTGGAATCAAAATACTTTTCAAGAACTTCGTGTGGCAAAACCAAGCCCAGGTGAAACTACGTTATGATGGACTTTTCTCTGGATCACCTAATCACACTTTGCTAGGTTTTTTTTTTAAAAAAAAGAAAAAAAAGCTCTGATCTGTAACTCTCTCTGAGGTGTTCCCATTACTGTTTCACCGTTCTCACTGAAATAATAATCAGAGGATGTAAGAAAATGTAGGTCTTTAATTCAATATTTCTAAAAAACTATGACAATAAATGAACTAATAAAATGTCTGTTCCACTAACAAATCTGAGAAAAAATACTTTGCAGGCGTCATTACAATATTTGTATTTTTTTCCCCACCGATTGTGAAATGTGAAGAAACCTCTTTCTTTAACAAAATAATACCTCGTGCAGTGACACTTTTGGAAAAACAGATGGGCGATATATGATAAATTTACTTCAGAAACTGAAGCGTGACTCAACTGGCTCGCGCCGGAAATGTCGAACACTCCGAATGTCGCCAGCTGGTCCCGGCCCTTGGGTTCTCACCGTCCCATCGCCATCTGGCCGTCAGCGTGAACACTACCTAAAGGCAGGAACAAAACATTTGCTACATTCTTAACATTTACAATGAACAGCTCAAGAATATTACACTAGGGAAACATATGGCAGAATGGGGTAGTGAGTCAGAACGCGGTAACGGTGTTTTTTACCTGTATGTGCGCTCATATATCGGATATCGTTAGGACTAAGTCGAGAGACTGAGGCGAAATACCGAACAATGCATCGATGCAATCATGTGCTGTGGCCTTGGTTTTTCTCTGTTTATGTGTTTTTCCTACACGTATGTGTAATATTCACGTATTAATATTACACAACTAAATAAACAGTACTTCCCCGTTCTACAGCACTTTAATTATTTCTGCGTTTCTTTAGATTTTGTACACAAAGGATTTTTTGTTTTCTGTAAACAATGGTTGGAGTCTAGTCGCAGAAAGAGGAAGAAATTCGTAAATGGCTGAGATCAAATCCTGGAAGAGTCATCACAATGTTTCAAATTGCGGCTTTGTTAGGCAATGCATATTTGCAGTCCAGAACGATGTTACATGCTGTTAATGGCTTTCAAAAATTTGGAATTTGGCCTATCAACAAGAATGTCCTAAGAATTGAAGATTTCGCACCATCAGCTACCACGGATATTGAATAGAAAATTCTAAAGGAATCTTTATCAGAGCCACCACACTCATTTAACACGGCAGGACTGGAACCTCCATCCCTGGGGACAACTGCTACACCAAACTCACGAACCCGCCACCTTGTGTGATAGCGACATCTCCAGAATGTAACTTCCAGATTTACTGTCCAGAGACCATATTACCAATTCCAAAAGTAGCTTAGAAAAACAAATGCGTTTCACGAAATAGAGACAAAATAGCTATTTTGACCTCTTCTCCTTATAGGGCGGTTCTAATTAACGCACAGGACGAAAAAATAAAAAAGGAAACCAAGCAATACAGAGCTAAGTCTGCAAAAATGAGCCTTAAATTAGTCGACCAAAAGCCTCATGTAAGCAAAAAACCTATAACTGGTTAGGAATTATTAAGAGTGATCTTAGCTCCAAAACATTCTCTAAGCTAAAGCATCCGAATTCGTTCAGTGGTAGTGGTACATTAGAAGAGACCGATGAATGCTTTTACTGTCTTGACTCTTCTGAAGAGGAATTAGAATTATATATTAATACCTTCAGCCACTGACGGGCGTTGATATATATCAACAGGGACAGGTGAAAATCTGTGCCCCGACCGGGAGTCGAACTCGTGATCTCCTGCTTAGACGGCAGATGCTCTATCCATCTTTTTTTTTTGTCTTAGCTTACAATACTGCTTTCAATTGATCTGTAACAAGTTTGTATTATGAAGTTTGACAATAAAATGTCAAAATATGCACTGATACGCCAAAACAAACTGCAAGGTTGGATACCTCTTTTTCTGTTTTTTTTTCTTTTATTATTTTTATTATGTTTTTTTTTTACCAGGAACAGGGTAAATGAACAAAAGATCTTTATTGGTACAAACTTAAATACAACAAGACATTATACTTGTACAAGGCGAGCAATTTTGTTTTTATGAACAAGGTGTAGGAAAAAAAAGAGAATAATAATACTGATGTAAGCTAAGAGGCGTGAAGCAATATACAGTGGAGTGAGGGAAAAACCCGTGTTTTCTGGTATAGTGCATAAAAGAAAAGGAGGCGCGTGTCCATGCGCCTACTCCACTGTGGGTTACAATGTAGAAAGTAGCGCGGGGGTCTCAGATGTCAGCAGGGGGGCGGGAGTGTTGTCGGCGTGTGGCACCATCCAACTGAGCGGGGGTGACGTAAAGATCGCATATAGGTAATTGGCGAAGAAGGCGCGGTAGCGCGGTTGGTGTTCGACTTGACTGTGGGCGGTTTGTAAGTACTGCCAGAAATCAAGGCGTGATTTGTCGCCATCATTATACATGTAGGTGATCGTCCATCCCTTGACCCATACAATCGCATGATTTTTGGTGGCGGGGAAATAAGTATCCTCAGGATGGATAAAAGTCCATGGGTCAATCGAGTCCGGCGGAACGCGGAGGTAACAGGCAACGAACTGTCGGGCAAGTTTCCAGACGTCACTGGTGGCAGCGCAAGTCAGTGGATGGACATCGTCATCCACGAGGTGGCAAATGGAACAAAGTGGAGAGTCCTTTAGTCCGATGGCGTGAAGACGATGATTTGTGGCGAATTTTTCATTTGCGACTTGGTACCATGTGGCCCGGACGTTGGAGGGAAGATAAGGCTGGTGGATGTGACGCCAAACCGTGGGCCACCGCGTGGACGGATGTCTCAGTTCGATATTGTTGCTGGATATGGAACGAAGGAGTGGGGTGTAAAAATCTTTAGGTCGAGGAGAACGCGTGGTCGGTAAGTGTGTGTGAGCATAACTGAAGTCGACGATGAAATCAGAAATGTGCGTCAGATGGTGCTTGATGTGTCCGACTGGTACTGGTGGTGTTATGGTCTCGGGCACAAGAATTTCCAGCAAGATGCGCGTAAGGGAGGTAAGGGAACCCATGCGGTTCATCACTGTGAACAGAAAAAGATGCCGCACTTTGTCGAATGCGCTGTCAAAATCAATGGCAACCACTGCGGCGCGGAGTCTGCACGCCGCTGCCAGTGCAATTAAATCGCGACATTCTCCTTTGGCCGTTTGTATATTAACTGAGCCGCCCGGAGTTGTCTATTCCGGGGATAGAATGCTGGGCAGGACCTTGCGGCATCGCGTTGCCAGTAGGCGTGTAAAATTTTTACAGTCTGCGTTAAGCAGAGTCAGGGGACGCTAATGTGCAGTCGTCACACCTGGTGTCGGTTTGTGGATGGGTATAATAATTCCCGTGACAAAGGACGGCGGTACGGCATTCCCCAACGTCAGCAGTTCATGAAACATCGTTGTCCACCGTGACGCCATTAGTGTGAAGAAAGCGCGATAAAATTCTATCGGCAATCCGTCGACACCAGGTGACTTATTCAGAGCACCTTTTTTGATTGCATCGTGGATTTCGTCACGCGTAATGGGCTCCATCAGCTCGTCCGCTTCGTCGCTGGTGAGGGTCCGAGTTACGTGTGGTAATACAGACTCCTCAGCGTGGTTGTTGGTAGTCTCCTCCTGGTACATTGTGCGGTAGTGGTCGACAAAGGCACTGACGATTTCGGCCTGGCAAGTGACGTGCTGGCCGCGACAGGTGGTGATCTCGGTGATGAGTTGTTGTCGTCGATGTTTCCTATCGGAGGCGATATGATGCATGGTCGGATGTTCTTGTTCCGCCGAATCTTGACATCGGGTTCGCACCATAGCCCCCTGCAGTCTACGGCGTGTCAAAGTTACAATTTGCGCCTTAATCCTGCTGCGTTCCCTCTGGGTGTCGGGGGTGGGCGGTTGGGCGTCCAGGTCGCGGAGAACGGCGTAGAAATAGTCGGTAGTGTGCCAGCGCCACGTAGCAACTTCCTTTCCATACTGAATCAAAGTACGTCGAATGGCAGGTTTGGCACATTCCAGCCACCAGGTGAAGGTCGTGCAGTATGTAGGTAAGCGACGTTCACAGGTGGCCCATGTCTCGGTAACACGTTGAAGACATTCGGGATCATGAAGATGGGAGGTGTTTAGCTTCCACGGTGCATGACTACGCCAGACCATTTGATTGGGGAAGAGAATGTTGCGCAGATGTAGGCACAGTGGTCCGAAAAGGCAAGGGGCCAAAGTTCTGTACCTTGGACTGCAGGTGTGAGTTCCCGAGAGACGTAAACTCTATCAAGGCGGCTCGCGGAGTGACTCGTCTGGTAAGTATGTCCAGGCGCGTCGCCGTGCTGAACTTCCCAAGTGTCGCGGAGCAACAGATCTCGGACGACAAGACGCAGTTCTTGACAGGTGTTGTAGTGGGGCACTTGATCTTTAGGGTGCAATACCCAATTAAAATCACCCCCAAGCAAGTAATGGTCGCAGCGTCCAAGAAACAAAGGAGCGATTTCTTCTGAATAGAAGAGTGCCCTGTCGCGTCTGCGGGTGGAGCCTGACGGAGCGTAAATGTTGACGATACGCGTCCCCATGACGGTGACGGCCATGCCTCTGGCAGATGGAAGGTATGTGATATCGGCCACTGGAATGCCTTCTCTGGCGTAGATGGCTACGCCGCGTCCCAGGTGGTCACCAGGAGAAGGATAAGTGTTATATCCCGCGACGTCTGGAAGTGTGGCCAAGTGTACTTCCTGTAGTAGTGCGATATCGACGTCCGACGCCCATATCATCTCTCGCAGCAGTTGAAGTTTCACTGGTGAGCTAATGGTGTTAGTGCTGATCGTCGCTATTCGGTAGGTTTGGAGCCGTACCCCGCCGTGGAGGGGAACTCCACCAGCGGAGGATGAAGAGGGGCGAAGCAACGGCGAGTCGTGTCGTACGCCACCTGACGGCGTTATCAGCGGCGTGACGATGCTTCCGTCTGGGGTAACTCTGTCCCCAGCGTGTGGTCCGGGCCCTCATCGACGTCCTCACTCCACACCATTGAAAGCGCTGTCGTTGTGATGGTCGTACGTTCCACTTCGGTCGTAGGGGCGGAGGACGTCTCGGCGGCAGTCGCAACGGCGGAGTCCATTGGTTCAGGAGCACCTGAGCGAGCCAGTAAAGTAGGCATCGACACAGCCACAGTCGGCGTCCTGTTGTCGTCATTCGTATCGTCGTGTAGGTTCTCCGAGGCCTCGTCGGGTCGGACGGCCTCTGGAGCATCAGTGGGCGGTGATCCGTCTCGTTCCGAGACCGTACGGCGCCTTCTCTTGCGCCTCTTAGGTGAACGTTGTTTGCGGGTTCGTCCCTCCGTGTCGGAAGACGGAAGGGAGTCGCGTCGCTCTGAGAGGAAGGCCGTCGCGGGAACGTCAAATGAAGGGGCGTCCATATGTTCAGGCGGGTGGGTGTCGGAAGTCGTCGCTGTTGGTAGTGGCGCCGGAGTAGCGTCAGGCTTTGAGCGCGACGTGTCGGCCCCGGCGGTATCTGTAGCAGCTGGAGGCGTCACCGGTACATGGTCCGATGGGCGGCGGCCGGTGGGAGGAGAAGAGAGCGCCGATGCTTAGGTGATCGGTAAAACCGTCGTCGGAGCCGGAGGTGCCACGGTAGTGGCTGGCAATTGGGTGATTCGTCGCTGAAGACACTCAGATCTGAGGTGGCCTTCTTTGCCGCACCCGGAACAGGTCTTGGGTCGGCCGTCGTATATGACAACCGCGCGGCACCCGCTAATTTGCAGGTAAGATGGCACGTGACGATGGAGATCGATGGTGATCTGCCGTACACCGTTAAGAACGGGGTACGTTTGGAACTGCGCCCAGCGTTCGGCAGTGTGGCCATGTACAGTGACATAGGGGCGGAAAGCCGCGATAACGTCTTCCGCCGGAAGCTCGAACGGGAGCTCGAAAACTCGTATGGTGCGCATTCCTAAGCCGGCATGGTCGACTGTGACCGCTCCGACATTGCCGTCGGCGTGGCAAAAGCGTAATCCATGGTTGGTGTCACGAAGTGTTCTTTCACATACCGCGTCATTGACGACTTTGACGTACACAGTACTGCTTAATATGGACAAATGGATGCCCAAGATGTCGGAAGCTGAGATCTTAGCAACGTCGCGTAGGAAGCGTTCCACTTCCAAGGCCTTTGGTCGTGCGTATTCGTTGCAGAAGTTGAATCGCAATGTTGATTTTCGAAAACGGTTGGCCATGGTTCTAGTGCACGTAAGCGACACGTAAGTGACGGCCGCTGAAATGTAAACAACAGCGAGCGCGCGTGCTCCGCAGGCGCAAACAACAACGCGTCCGCACTGCACGGCGGCGAAAGCCGGACTGATCTGAGCCACCGGGGGCACAGAGGATAGTGCGACTGCAGGGAATACCTCGCGCACGCCTCCCGCTAGACCCACATTCTCACTTCATATGTCCACACACTACATTCGTAGTGCCCCTACCCAACACACTCATTACTCCTGGAAGACATTCTTACCAAGCTCCGTAAGAGTTCGGGTAATATGTGTGCATCAGCACAGAAGAACAGGGTCATGGCCGGTATTGCCAGAACTATATACTTATATGGATATGGTGTCTTTTCTTTAGGACATGTCCGAAAGAACAGACACCATTTATGACCTGCAGCCGTCTAGAAAGAAATTAGAATTACATATATTAATACCTTCAGCTGCTGACGGGCGTTGATATATATCAACGGAGACAGGTGAAAATGTGTGTCCCCTGACCGGGACTCGAACCCGGTCTCTCCTGCTTACATGGCAGACGATCTATCTATCCGTGCCACCGAGAATACAGAGGATAGTGCGGCTGCAGGGACTTATCTCTGGCACGCCTCCCGTGAGACCCATATTCCCAACTTATTGTCCCGCACTATATTGATAGTGGCCCTGCCCATTATATTCATTACTCGCGGCTTTTTGCCGATTCCCGTAAGATTTCGGGCACTGTTTGCGCATCCACACAGGAGAAGATGATTAAATGGCCGGTGAGCCTTAACTATATTTATATATGAAGATGGTATCTGTTCTTTCTGACATGTACATATACGTATATGTTCTGAAGAGGGTTGGATCAGATGTAGCGTGGGCAACACGTGAGCTCACAATTCGTGTGTGTGGGTCTACAGTAAGGATGAGGTAATCCATGTGTGCAGTTTATGTGAAGCATAAAAGTTTATGGTTTATATGCCATTTATAACTAGTTTTTATATGTGAAGTATGTATAAGATGGTAGGATTATCATTTTGTATGTCAAATATTATTCCTCATTTTGCTCCACCAATGGGACAAAAAAAGGAAAATCATCATTTCTCAAATACACTCCTGGAAATTGAAATAAGAACACCGTGAATTCATTGTCCCAGGAAGGGGAAACTTTATTGACACATTCCTGGGGTCAGATACATCACATGATCACACTGACAGAACCACAGGCACATAGACACAGGCAACAGAGCATGCACAATGTCGGCACTAGTACAGTGTATATCCACCTTTCGCAGCAATGCAGGCTGCTATTCTCCCATGGAGACGATCGTAGAGATGCTGGATGTAGTCCTGTGGAATGGCTTGCCATGCCATTTCCACCTGGCGCCTCAGTTGGACCAGCGTTCGTGGTGGACTTGCAGACCGCGTGAGATGACGCTTCATCCAGTCCCAAACATGCTCAATGGGGGACAGATCCGGAGATCTTGCTGGCCAGGGTAGTTGACTTACACCTTCTAGAGCATGTTGGGTGGCAAGGGATACATGCGGACGTGCATTGTCCTGTTGGAACAGCAAGTTCCCTTGCCGGTCTAGGAATGGTAGAACGATGGGTTCGATGACGGTTTGGATGTACCGTGCACTATTCAGTGTCCCCTCGACGATCACCAGTGGTGTACGGCCAGTGTAGGAGATCGCTCCCCACACCATGATGCCGGGTGTTGGCCCTGTGTGCCTCGGTCGTATGCAGTCCTGATTGTGGCGCTCACCTGCACGGCGCCAAACACGCATACGACCATCATTGGCACCAAGGCAGAAGCGACTCTCATCGCTGAAAACGACACGTCTCCATTCGTCCCTCCATTCACGCCTGTCGCGACACCACTGGAGGCGGGCTGCACGATGTTGGGGCGTGAGCGGAAGACGGCCTAACGGTGTGCGGGACCGTAGCCCAGCTTCATGGAGACG
Organism: Schistocerca nitens; assembly: GCF_023898315.1. Taxonomy (NCBI): domain Eukaryota; kingdom Metazoa; phylum Arthropoda; class Insecta; order Orthoptera; family Acrididae; genus Schistocerca; species Schistocerca nitens. Next base: position 618,450,514 of record NC_064616.1, on the reverse strand, counting down.
GTTGCGAATGGTCCTCGCCGATACCCCAGGAGCAACAGTGTCCCTAATTTGCTGGGAAGTGGCGGTGCGGTCCCCTACGGCACTGCGTAGGATCCTACGGTCTTGGCGTGCATCCGTGCGTCGCTGCGGTCCGGTCCCAGGTCGATGGGCACGTGCACCTTCCGCCGACCACTGGTGACAACATCGATGTACTGTGGAGACCTCACGCCCCACGTGTTGAGCAATTCGGCGGTACGTCCACCCGGCCTCCCGCATGCCCACTATACGCCCTCGCTCAAAGTCCGTCAACTGCACATACGGTTCACGTCCACGCTGTCGCGGCATGCTACCAGTGTTAAAGACTGAGATGGAGCTCCGTATGCCACGGCAAACTGGCTGACACTGACGGCGGCGGTGCACAAATGCTGCGCAGCTAGCGCCATTCGACGGCCAACACCACGGTTCCTGGTGTGTCCGCTGTGCCGTGCGTGTGATCATTGCTTGTACAGCCCTCTCGCAGTGTCCAGAGCAAGTATGGTGGGTCTGACACACCGGTGTCAATGTGTTCTTTTTTCCATTTCCAGGAGTGTATTTCAATAAAAATGCGAAGTTAAGTAACTAAATATTGATATAGCGTATTGTTTTTAAGTTAATATTGTAATAAAGAGAGCTGAGCCAATTTAGCAGCCTATAATTTTCTTTTACCTTAAAATGACTGTGGAACATTAAGTACCTCATTCTGTCACAGGTTTCCGTACGTGTATTTCATTCATCTCGTAAAACGTGTGCTCACAACGAAGAATTCTTAACAGGAGAAAACTTTGTACTGAGAAAAAAGTAACAAACAACAAATTACTGTCCTTGTAACGTCTTCAAGTTTATAAAGTTCCCAGAACTCCTGAAGATAGACGTTGACTGTGGGTATTGTATCACAGACACAGTCCCTTTGACTGTTCAGAGATGTCACTAAACTCTCCCAAAGATGCAAACAACAATGCATGAGCAGCACCTATAAGACGGAGGGGGGCCCACAGACGCTCAGTTCCAGTCATTCCACCAGGAAGGAGGTACACGGGTAGTGTTGTCCGTAGTTCAACCATGTCTAGACGGTCAAACCGCTGCTCGATAACGTCCGCGTTGTTACTTTGTGTCATGAAGAGCTCTCAACAAGGGAAGTGTCCTAGAGTCTCGGAGTGAACCAAAGCAATGTTGTTCGGGAATGGAGGAGATACAGAGAGACAGGAACAGTCGATGATATGCCTCGCTCAGACCGCCCATGGGCTACTACTGCAGTGGAAGGCCGCTTCCTACGGATTATGGCTAGGAGGAACCCTGACAGCAACGCCACCATGTTGAATAATGCTTTTCGTGCAGCCACAGGACGTCGTGCTACGACTCAAACTGTCTACAATAGGCTGCATGATGGGCAACTTTACTCCCGACGTCCATGGCGAGGTCCATCTTTGCAACCACGACACCATGCAGCGCAGTACAAATGGGCCCAACAACATGCCGAATGGACCGCTCAGGACTGGCATGACGTTCTCTTCACCGATGAGTGTCGCATATGCCTTCAACCGGACAATCGTCGGAGACGTGTCTGGAGGCAACCCGGTCAGGCTGAATGTCTTAGACACACTGTCCAGCGAGTGCAGCAAGGTGTAGGTTACCTGATGTTTTAGGGTGGCATTATGTGGGCCGATGTACGTCGCTGGTGGTCATGGAAGGCGCCGTAACGGCTTTACGATACGTGAATGCCAACCTCCAACCGATAGTACAACCATACCGGCAGCATATTGACAAGTCTTTCGTCTCCATGGACGACAATTCGCGCCCTCATCGTGCACATCTTGTGAATGACTTCCTTCAGGATAACGACATCGATCGACTAGAGTGGCCAGCATGTTCTCCAGACATGAACCCTATCCAACATGCCTGGGATAGATTGAAAAGGGCTGTTTATGGACGACGTGACCCACCAACCACTCTGAGGGATCTACGCCGAATCGCCACTGAGGAGTGGCACAATCTGGACCAACAGTGCCTTGATGAACTTGTAGATAGTTTCCCACGACGAATACAGGCATGCATCAATACAAGAGGCCCTGCTACTGGGCATTAGAGGTACCGGTGTGTACATAAGTCTGGACCACCACCTCTGAAGGTCTCGCTGTATAGTGGTACAACATGCAATGTGTGGTTTTTATGACCAATAAAAAGGGTGGAAATGATGTTTATGTTGATCTCTATTCCACTTTCCTGTACAGGTTCCGTAACTCTTGGTACCGAGGTGATGCAAAACTGTTTTTGATGTGTGTATTATGGTTCAAATGGCTCTGAGCGCTATGGGACTTAACTGCTGAGGTCATCAGTCCCCTAGAACTTAGAACTACTTAAACCTAACTAACCTAAGGACATCACACACATCCATGCCCGAGGCAGGATTCGAACCTGCGACCGTAGCGGTCGCGTGGTCCCAGACTGTAGCGCCTAGAACCGCTCGGCCACACCGGCCGGCTGTGTATTATGTATGAATATTTTTGCTTGACTTGGAGTTCATAGACTGAGACATTAGAAGAAGTCTGAAACATCTTGACATTTCGTTGTTGCTGACATGGACGCGATGGGAGCTGAAATCTGCGAAGCATGGAGGGAAGCCGTTTCTCCAGTACACGGATCTGCAGCATACAAGGACTCTATGGAGGGTAAGAAGATATACCATTCGTTAGATGTTGGGTTTCCAAATCCATTTGCAAATCAAAATGCATTTTATGGACGCACATTTCTGCTATATTTCAACCGTCTTTTATTTGCTCTAGTCGACGCGAACTGTTTATGAATGAAAGTAGGGCGTATTGCAACCGGAAAGGGTTCGGCATATCAACGGCTACAGAATGCTTCCCTTCTTCAACATGTTTTCATTGTGATTGCGAACGAAGGCTGTTTATTTCGTTCTTGTTTGCCTTTGTTGTTTTCAGATTCGTCTTCTTTGTGAGTAACAGCAGACAGTTAATTAGCTTCACGCTGTCTTTATAACCCACTGAAAGAACCAACCAGAAAAAAGGAAATACACGATAATATTGTTCAAATTCTATGTGTTTCTCGTTAGACAATTCGGCCAAAGTGCTAACACAGAGACAAATTCGAATGCGCGCGAGAAACTGGATCTTTCAACAGTGGGACGCAATAACAGAGCACCAAACGGACAGAACCATGGACAGGGGTATGACTGTTGCACGAGTCTCCTATGCCCGCGTACGAGAAGGGAAATTCTCAACAGCACACGACGTACCCGAACAGCCACCCATCCCAGTACTGCCTACGCCCGACGGTGCTTAACTTCGAAGATCTCAGAGGAAGCGGAGTATACACCGCGGCACGGCCGTTGACCCATTAGTGAATATTCAGAGTGTATCACATTTAATAGCGTAAAGTGACTCGGCTGAATGTACGAGATAATAGAAGGAAAACCTTCCAATAAACATGGGTCCGCAAACGAGCCATTCGCGAAATAGTTGCGAATGTGTGGCTACGAGCCACCACTGGCTTCATTAACAAAGACACTCTAAGACAAAGAAGAACCACGCATCACAAAGGAGTTCTGCAAATTTGTCACCAACTGATATCAAAGAACTATCGACGAAAACTGCAAAATTGTAAACTTTGGCGGCCGATGGATGAATGTGTGATGCTACAGAGCAATTTCACTGCGAATTTGGCAAGAATAGTAAACAGGGAACATATCGATATCTGGGCATAAAGACTTTGCGTAGTTCATTCCGTGTAGTCAGTTCGGCAATAACTCTGCCTCCCAAACAGGCGCGTGACCAATATACGCTGTCAGTATTTGCGAGAGGACGTATAGTTGTGCTCCAACAAGCCGGTTGGAGTAACCGACGAGTCGCCTGACATTTGAATAGGATCGATGATACTATCGATGATGATGGAGGAATGGGTGTCACGTACGAACACAGCGTCAAGGAGGAAGCAGTCCACCTAGACAGACGACAGAATGTGAGGCTCGAGCAATCGTCAGGGAGGCACTCAAAGCCCCGGATTCATTATCATCGATCCGAGGTGCTACTGGTGGTTCAGTGCCCACAACGACCATTAACAGGCGGCTTACAGAAAGCGGGTTAAGTTTACATCGCCGTTCGCGCCAACTACCATTGACCTCTGTATGCCAAGCATGTTTGCAGTGGTGTCGGGCACATTCGGCCTGGAATCTCATTAACTGGAATAGAACTATCTTCAGTGACGATCCACGTACCGAAGTGAGTCACGATGACCAGCGAAGACGTAACTGGTGACGCCTTGGACAGTGGTGGGATGCCAGCCCGACTGTCGCCCGCCATACGGCCCGACAACCATAAGTGATAGTCAGGGCTGGCATTTCATTTCATAGCAGCATCTCTTTGTCATCCGCGGCACCATTACAGCACAGCGGTACGTCGACGATATTTTATTGCCCGATTTGTTACCCTTCACGGTAAACCATCCTGAGCTTAAATTTCAGCAAGAAAATGCTCGCCCACACACGGAGAGAGTTTCTGCTGAACGTTTTTGTGCTTGCAAAACCCTTACTTGGCCAGCATGGTTGCCGGATCTCTCCCCAATTGAGAACGTTTTGGAGTATTATGGCCAGGACCGTTGTTAAGTTTTCGAGTAAGATCTCCCCACCTCCCACCCACCCTCCTATCTATATTGACTCCAAAGACTAGTTTGATGCAACGCTACTCTATCCTGTGCAAGCCTTTTCATCCCCGAGTAACTACTGGAACATACATCCATTTGAACCTGCTACTGTATTCATCCCTTCGTCTCCTTATACAACTTTTACCTCCCACAGTTCCTCCATTACCAAACTGACGGTTCCTTCATGCCTTAGGATGTGTACTATCAACAGATCTCATTTTTAGTCAGTTTGTACCATAAATTTCTTTTTTTCCCCTATACGATTCAGTACCTCCTCCTTTCTTACTCGATTCACGTATTCAATTTCATCAAGGCTACGCTTCATAGAAACCTCTTCAGGAAAGGCTTCCTAACACTTAAATTTATAATTGATTTTAACAAATTCCTCTTTTTCAAATGGCTCTGAGCACTATGCGACTTAACTTCTGAGGTCATCAGTCGCCTAGAACTTAGAACTAATTAAACCTAACTAACCTAAGGACATCACACACATCCATGCCCGAGGCAGGATTCTAACCTGCGACTGTAGCGGTCGCTCGGCTCCAGACTGTAGCGCCCAGAACCGCACGACCACTCCGGCCGCCCCTCTTTTTCAGAAATGCTTTCCGTCCTATAGGCAGGTTGTGTTTTATATTCTTTCTACTTCCATCACCATCAGTTATTTCACTGCTGAAACAACGAAACTCTACTTCTCTTAGTGTATCATTTACTAATTTAATTCCTTCCTCATATTCCAATTTAATCCGACTAAATTCCTTTAACCTTGTTTTACTTTCGTTGATATTCGTTCTGTAAGCTCTTTTGAAGACACTGTCCATTTCGTTTAACTGCTCTGCAAGGTTCTTTGCAGTCTACAATTTGTTCTCTTTCCCATCTGAACCACTACTTCCCTTTCGTGTCCTTGGACTGTTATAACTGCAGTCTGGTTTCTGTACAAGTTGTAAATAATCTTTCGTTTCCTGTATTCCATCCCTGGTACCTTCAAAAGTTCGAAGAGCGTACTCCTTTCAACACTGTCAAACGCTTTCTCTAAATCCGTAAATATAATCAACGAAGTTTGCCTTTGTGTAAAGTATCTTCTAAGAGAAGTCGTTGGTCAGTATTGCCTCCCATGTTCCTACATTTTTCCGCAACCCAAGCTGATGTTTCCCGAGGGCGATCCCTACCAATTTTCTCGTTCGTCTCTAAATTACTCGTGTTAATATTTTTGAAGCACAAATTATTAAGTTGACAGTTTGGTAATTTTCATATCCGTAGGCACCAGCCTAATCTAACAACCGACCGTTTTTACAAAACTCGCTTTCCGCAAAGCTGTAATTGTTCAGGAAAGGCAAAAGTTTGGTTAGGGATATGTATATGAATGAAAATTTTGCAAAAGTCACATGTAATGTATTAATTTCTAAACAGCAATTCATATATCCATAAATCAACAGAATAATCTATATACAGGGCGTTACAAAAAGGTACGGCCAAACTTTCAGGAAACATTCCTCACACACAAAGAAAGAAAATATGTTATGTGGACATGTGTCCGGAAACGCTTACTTTCCATGTTAGAGCTCATTTTATTACTTCTCTTCAAATCACATTAATCATGGAATGGAAACACACAGCAACAGAACGTACCAGCATGACTTCAAACACTTTGTTACAGAAAATGTTCAAAATGTCCTCCGTTAGCGAGGATACATGCATCCACCCTCCGTCGCATGGAATCCCTGATGCGCTGATGCAGCCCTGGAAAATGTCGTATTGTATCACAGCCGTCCACAATACGAGCACGAAGAGTTTCTACATTTGGTACCGGGGTTGCGTAGACAAGAGCTTTCAAATGCCCCCATAAATGAAAGTCAAGAGGGTTGAGGTCAGGAGAGAGTGGAGGTCATGGAACTGGTCCGCCTCTACCAATCCATCGGTCACCGAATCTGTTGTTGAGAAGCGTACGAACACTTCGACTGAAATGTGCAGGAGCTCCATCGTGCATGAACCACATGTTGTGTCGTACTTGTGTTCTAGCAGCACAGGTAGAGTATCCCGTATGAAATCATGACAACGTGCTCCATTCAGCGTAGGTGGACGAAACTAAAATGAGCTCTAACATGGAAATTAAGCGTTTCCGGACACATGTCCACATAACATCTTTTCTTTATTTGTGTGTGAGGTATGTTTCCTGAAAGTTTGGTTGTACCTTTTTGTAACACCCTGTATATAAAACAACCGTGAAAATATCAAATTATTTCAGAACTTGCTGTCTGTATAACATTTGGATGTTTGGATGAACAAGTATATAGCATACAATTTTTTTGAGTATTACTGATTTGTTTTGAGTATTACTGTTGTGGAATGCAATAATTACATTAAGGCAAACATTTAAATGTTTTTTAATCAATCCAGTTGTCATATTTAAAGTCCAGTGTCTCACTCAGTTCCCCCAGCATCTACATTTTCCATCACATCACTTATATTTGCACTATCCACAGCACTATTCCTCTTCAATATATGTTCATAGACCTTAAGGCATCATCGGGTATTTCAATGAATTACGTCAATTATGCCATATCTCGATTCTTTTCTTTACTAACATAATTATCGTTTTCATTTTCTGAGCTGCGTTCAATGCTCTGAAAGATTTCTATCTTTTCTTGAGAATTTCTATTAGAGGTGGCTCCCCACAATATGTATATCTATCAGAAATCTGAATCTTGAATTTGCAGAGTTTTTTCTATTGAATAACTCTGGCCTTGGCAATTCTGAAATACGATTTGAACTTTTAAAATACTGCTTGGCTTCTGTTTGAGATTATACACACTAAAGCCAGCTTGCAATGCTTTGATGCCACCATGATTTCTAAGGATGTCATGATACTGCTTAGGTAATGTAATTTCTTCTTGTTCTCTGTACTTTTCTTCCACATTACCGAACACAGAAAGTAGCGGTCAGTACTTTGGACTTCCTTATATGACAGTTTCCTTCTCCTCCTTCCTCTTTCAACTTCTACTTCAGGTTTACTGTATTCGTCTGTTATTTTATTTAAAAATAAACTTTTCAACACAGGTTAAGAATACGTACAACACATGTGTCGTCTCAGACATGCAATTTTGTAACTGACAAAACTGCAAAAGCACAGAAAGGAAATGCCGCGAGGCCGTTTTCTTACTTTCCGAAATGTTACCAACACGAAGGGTGAAAATGACATTATTAAAATAAGAAGGTTATTCACTCTAGAAAAACTATAAGCAGAAGATGAGTTTTGCTGTATAAGTTACGTGGCAGAAAGCGAGTTTTGGAATAACGGAGAACACTTTAGAGCTTTTTAACCATGGAAATATTTGGGCTTACAAAAAAACTGCTTTCTGAATAAGAAAAGTGGCTATGTCACATAGTATATGAGGTCAAAAACTCATTTTGGTTAGTTTTGCAGAAAAATAGTGTTGATAAAAACAGTCCTGTAATGAAATCAAATTTCACCCTTGACGATGTCAACAAGGAATACGGTACTTGACATGTTGCAACATATTGCTCACTCTCAACTCTTAAAGGTGGTTCAAATGGTTCAAATGGCTCTAAGCGCTATCGGACTTAACATCTGAGGTCATGTCCCCTAGGCTTAGAACTACTTAAACCTAACTAATCTAAGGACATAACACACATCCGTGCCCGAGGCAGGATCGAGCCTGCGACCATAGCAGCAGTGCGGTTCCGGACTGAAGCGCCTAGAACCGCTCGGCCACAGCGGCCGGCTCATAAGGGTGGTATTCCACTTGTTGTCCTCGCATTTGGATGCAATGTAGCACTCGTCTCTTTAATAAGTTACGAGTTGTTTGACACATCCCGGATCGTCTCGGGGAGCTTGGTAAGAACATGCAATTCACATCGTCTATTCTTCAAACGTACTAACCTTAGATTACTAAACCCTCGTAAAATCTACGATTGCAGTATTGTATAAAACACATTTTGTACTTAGTTTGGTATGTAACATACCACTGGATATCTAATAACTGTATATGACTAATGCATAGCCTATAAATTACTACTTACTTTGAATAAATCAGGAGTAGTACAGTGTAGGGGGGTTTGGCAGCAATGTAATATTTTCCATTCTTTACTGTTCTTGAGTTAACGGGAGTGATGACGATCCCAGACAGAAAAATCCAGAGGGGTGAGACAAGATGGACTTGGAGGCCACGGCACATGGCCCACTCGACCTATCCACACTGGACAGTATTGCTGCCTTAGAAGTCGTCTTACATCAGCAGCAAAATACGCCGGTGCACATTTTGCATGCAAAAAATTCTCCATTGTTGCCCCAGGGCATCATCATCAAGGAAGATCTCACCGCAGAAAGTAAAGGCCCCTTCGTCCGTCAAGTTTACTTGGATGAAGCTGTGGACCGGTGAGACGATCGTCTAGAACCCTTAGCCACACATTTAATGATAAAAGATGCTGATGTGATTACTCATGAACAGCATGTGGGTTTATGTCAAATTTCAACCAAGTTAAATGGGAAATTAATCGAAAAGTTTACATTTCAAATACTTTTGTATTAACTACAACTTCATTTTCGCTAATAATTATGGTACAACCTGTGTATATTGAGAAGACTTAGGCAGAATGCCGGTCATTTTGAAGAGGAGTCTACAAAATGACAGCTATAGAAGCTTAAATAGAAAACTTTCGTCCGTTCGCCAATTACTAGATGTTTCCGAGTATTTTTACATGACTTCACCACCTGTGGCTTGTTAAAAGCTGCAATTATTTTATCTTCCAGCCTTGTTCCCTTGCCTTTTTAGTATTTTCTTCCTTTTCATTGTTAATGGGAAATGGGAAATTAATCGAAAAGTTTACATTTCAAATACTTTTGTACTAACTAGAACTTCTTTTTCGCTAATAATTATGGTACAACCTGTGTATATTGAGAAGACTTGGCAGAATGTCGGTCATTTTGAAGAGGAGTCTACAGAATGACGGCTATAGAAGCTTAAATAGAAAACTTTCGTCCGTTCACCAATTACTAGATGTTTGCGAGTATTTTTACATGACTTCACCACCTGTGGCTTGTTAAAAGCTGCAATTATTTTATCTTCCAGCCTTGTTCCCTTGCCTTTTTAGTAGTTTCTTCCTTTTCATTGTTTTCTGAGTAACCTGTACTTGGTGATAAACGCGAGAGGTCACCCGGTGACCCGTAGACAATTGCTTCAGAATGATAGCCTGCCAGCTGGCTTGCATTGCCAATTACAGTGATGGGCAGATAGCGACAGGAGCAGCTGACGCAACTCCATGCAGTGGGCAGGTGGCTCGCCTGCAGAAACCGTCTCCATACCGAAGTATGTATATACGTAGACTCATTTCTAGCTTTTGGAATTCTTTTGTCAGTCTATTACTATACCGCAAAAGAAACCGGAAGTGTGCTTAGAGGCGACAGTGCGAAGGTGCTCGCGGCTCTATAGCCGTAGTTACGACAGTGTGATCTCACCATCCCACTGTACAGGCGCAGCTCAGACGCATAGTATTGTCACCTGAGAATTACTGGAAAAAGCAGTGAATCCGACTGTCTCCCTACCTGCAAGCTCCTTCAGAGGTTTCCCCCGAAAAACAATTCCTTCCCCCCCCCCCCCCCCCCTCCACGTCTTGCAGCTACGAAATAATCAAGTTTGGTGACAACTGACTACATCGGAGAAAAACACACAATGTACGAGACTAGATACATTCTGAAAAAAAAAAACTCTTCAAAAAATATAGCGCGATCAATTCCTTTACAGCAAATGCCTATGCAGTAATACACTACTGGCCATTAAAATTGCTACACCACGAAGATGACGTGCTACAGACACGAAGAAGATGCTGTGATATGCAAATGATTAGCTTTTCAGAACATTCACACAAGGTTGGCGCCGGTGGCGACACCTACAACGTGCTGACAAGAGGAAAGTTTCCAACCGATTTCTCATACTCAAACAGCAGTTGACCGGCGTGGCCTGGAGAAACATTGTTGTGATGCCTCGTGTAAGGAGGAGAAATGCGTACCATCACGTTTCCGACTTTGATAAAGGCCGGATTGTAGCCTATCGCGATTGCGGTTTATCGTATCGCGACATTGCTGTTCGCGTTGGTCGAGATCCAATGACTGTTAGCACAATATGGAATCGGTGGGTTCAGGAGGGTAATACGGAACGCAGTGCTGGATCCCAATGGCCTCGTATCACTAGCAGTCGAGATGACGGGCATCTTATCCGCATGACTGTAACGGATCGTGCAGCCACGTCTCAATCCCTGAGTCAACAGATGGCGACGTCTGCAAGACAACAACCATCTGCAGGAACAGTTCGGCGACGTTTGCAGCAGCATGGACTATCAGCTCGGAGACCATGGCTGCGGTTACCCTTGACGCTGCATCACAGACAGGAGCGCCTGCGATGGTGTACTCAACGACGAACCTGGGTGCACGAATGGCAAAACGTCATTTCTTCGGACGAATCCAGGTTCTGTTTACAGCATCATGATGGTCGCATCCGTGTTTGGCAACATAGCGGTGAACGCACATTGGAAGCGTGTATTCGTCTTCGCCATACTGGCGTATCACCTGGTGTGATGGTATGGGGTGCCATTGGTTACACGTCTCTGTCACCTCTTGTTCGCATTGACGGCACTTTGGACAGTGGACGTTACATTTCAGATGTGTTACGACCCGTGGCTCTACTCTCCATTCGATTCCTGCGAAACCCTACATTTCAGCAGGATAACGCAAGACCGCATGTTGCAGGTCCCATACGGGCCTTTCTGGGTACAGAAAATGTTGGACTGCTGCCGTGGCCAGCACATTCTCCAGATCTCTCACCAACTGAAAACGTCTGGTCAATGGTGGCCGAGCAACTGGCTTGTCACGATACGCCAGTCACTACTCGTGCTGAAGCTGCATGGGCAGCTGTACCTGTTCACACCATCCAAGCTCTGTTTGACTCAATGCCCAGGCGTATCAAGGCCCTTATTACGGCCAGAGGTGGTTGTTCTGGGTACCGATTTCTCAGTATCTATGCACCCAAATTGCGTGAAAATGTAATTACACGTCAGTTCCAGTATAATATATTTGTGCAATGAATGCCCATTTATCATCTGCATTTCTTCTTGGTGTAGCAATTTTAATGGCCAGTAGTGTACAACCGAATTCTTCCTTCACTGTCGACATTCAGAGTCCACACTCGCCATAGCTCCATACAATGATAGATAAGTAGCAAGTTATGTCGGAAAAATTCATCTAACAGCTGTCCCTATTGTGGATTCTTAGAAATATAAAGTTCAGTTGATGTTGTTTTGCATTAACGATATCCACTCGCTATCAGGCAGTATACGTTGACATTGCATAAGAAGTAGTTTACAGCAGTTACAGTGCATCAGCTGCTCGACAGAATTCAGTGTCCAAAATCCAGTAGATTCTTTTTAAGCTTGCCGTCTAGCACGATGAAGAACCTTCTAAGTTGACACACATTACGGTTTCCAAGGCAGAGCGCAGCCTTGTACCAGCACGATTGTCCTCTGGCTGGCGAGGGGCTCAGCTTTCATCTGACTGAAGGGACACCCGCCATCAACTTGCTAGTGATTTTTTTGACTCGGAGCAAATTGTGGCCCACACGACCAACTAAATCCCGCCCAGCGCTTCCATTTGGGTCTCTGGCTTTGTTTTATAATTAATTCCTAAGGGAAGCCCAGTGACAAATATCACCTTAGTCTGAAAAACAAAGACAGAGGAATTTCTTAAAAACGCGAGATGTTCGGCTATGGGCTCTGGAAGACGCCATAAAGACTTCATGTCGGTTGGAGTAATAACTTTACACTGCTCCAAAAACCACATATCTTAATGAATCGCTGTAGTATACGACATATCAGAATATCTATACCGAAGGCTTAAATGGAAGGGTAGTTATCTAAACAGTATGTTTTCAATATTTAGTGAAAATCGTTAACTTCTTAACATCCTCAAACAGAAAAATATTTCTAAATGTGCACAGGGAATGTTTTCCGTTGTGAAATGCACGTCACTGTTGAGTTACAGCTCTGTAATGTCACAACCTAGAGGCCATAAATGCATTGTAAAAAACATGAATATAGAATGGAACACAGTAGGTTGTGACGTCACCTCTAAGCTCCCGGAGCGGATGACGAACTGAGCGGTTGGCCAAGTCTCATAACATGTGGCAGCTGGGAAAACGACTAAAACAAATATAGCCGACAGCGTTACTAGTGACCATCTGTCAACTGTATTCAACACAACAATAATGTCTGGGCCTCAGCCGAAACCGACTGCACGAACTATAATACACATGACGGTAGCGGACTGGGACACCAACGAAGACATTCTCTATGACACTCACTGACAATAAGGACATGGAGCTTATCAACAACAAAACAGAACAGACCCTATACACAGCTATGGACGAGGCAGCGTCAAAAATAACCATCAAAAATTGCAGACCTACAATCCCACAAGACGCCCTCCGACTAATTCAGGAAAAGAGACGGACCTACCGCAAAATAAGGAGAATGAACAACCCAGAACTTAAACCCATAGGTAACAGATTCAATGTCCTGATAAGGCCATCCATCCCCAACTACAGACATCAACTGTGGAACGACACGTGTCAGAGACTTATAGAATACAAAGTAAAAGGCACTTCGGCTGTCAAAATTTTAACAGTGAATTGCCAAAGGATTTGAAACAAAATTCCGAAATTTACTTCCCTCCAGGAAATTTGTTATGCTCAAATTATTCACAGAACCGAGATGTAGATGAAGCCCGAAGTAGAAAACTCCGAAATACATTGACGGAAAAAAATCGCAATACCAAAAATTTATTACTGTAGAGTAATGAAATTTCGGGGATACACTTGTCTAGGTGACAAATTTAAACCATTAACATTGTGGGGCCACATGTTAAGGTAAGTACGAGATAAGCCATTGCAAATGTAAAATGCTGGTACATTAGTAGCCTGTGTAACCGCCAGAATGTTAAATGCAAGCATGCAAATGTGCATGCATTGTGCTTTACAGGTGTAGATGTCACTTTGTGTGATGGAGATCTATGCCTGCTGCACTTGGTCAGTCAGTACAGGGACAGTTAACTCTGTGGATGACGCTGGAATTGTCGTCCGCTGATGCCCCACATATGCCTACCCCAGCACGCCTCTTAGCCGACCTAACGCCATCTGCTAGGATAAGTGATTAGGTACGAACATGGATCGGCCGAGAGGAGTGCTGAGATAGTGCGCGCAGTTACAACAAACCCTTTGTCTAGGTGGCGCAGTTGTTAACCCAGCCACCTAGTAAGCAAGAGATCTTGTGTTCGAATCCTGTTCCAGCACAAATTTTCCACTCGTCGCCGCTGTTGTTGCACAAAGCCCTGTTGCAACTGACATCAATAATCCCCTCTCTCTCCTTTCTTTTTTCCCCTCTCCTCCTTCAATTTACATATTATGTTTCACAGCTGCAGATTCTGCATGGCGTCTATTCTTTTGGACATGTACAAAAGAACAGACGCCACACATTGATATAACATGTGGAATAGTAAAATTTGCTTGTGTGCCTTGTCTGTGGAGCCAGTGGATGCTGTGGAATGAGCTCCCTGCAGAGGTAATGTTAGGTCAGATCTTGACACTTCTAAAGAAACTCAAATCAGCCAGCCCAGTTATCATCAGGCAGGATCAGTAGGAGGTTAAGATTAATTTGATACATTACCCAAGGTTATTGCAGAAATGATCCAATAAGTAAAGGTGCAGAGTAAGGAGCAATAGAATAGTATAGAGAGACTAAGCAGTTGTTAGCTAGACAGGAGGCACGGTTAATGAAAATTGCCTTCCAATTGGAGCAGATGACAATCTTACAGCAATGTGTTAACTATGTAGAATGATGACAGGAAGAGCAAGAAAAACCTGTCGAAAGTGTGGAGAAGTGCATTGACAGGATAGAAGAGAAGCTCAGTCATTTACTGGGTGAAACAGGAAACCGACTATGCGACGGCACCGATCAGCTACAGATTATCAGTCGCAGAATTATAGAACAAGAAATGACAAATGTAAGGGAAAGACTGGACGGAGCATGACTTGTACCAACAGAAGAAACTGCAGAGGTGCAGTCACTTCTTGCTTTCAACCACACTCGGAGGATTTGATCAACAGGCATCGAAAGAGCAGTGATCACCTAGCTAGGGATTATGGCGGCTTTAAGGAAAAGATAGTGCAAGTGTTTGGAAGGCGAGAAGCAGCAAGAGGTGCACGTAAGTGTGCACTGGATGGTAGAAGTCACGCTCAAGAGTCTGCAAATGTTAATTCACAGGATAGTTGTGGATAGAAATATTCTGCTGATGAGGTTCTGAAGAAGAAAGAGAGCAGAACGAGATTGTGAGAGATGGACTCATTCGACTGCAAACATTGTCTCACCATGGGAAAATTTGAAGCTTTGAGGGATAATAGTAACACATTACATCCTAAACCGTGGATTGAACCGTTAGATCAATCTTTACAACACAGACACTTATTAAGACACAAAACAGAATTTCTAAGTGTGTTATTAGAAGAAGAAAATGAGACTGCCATTAACACACAAAACAGAATTTTTGTGTGGCTATTTAGAAGAAAAAACTGTGACAAAAATGAGGCACACAGTGTAAAGATGTTCGTCACACAGAGAACTCAAGGAAGCATTTCTGACACACTACTGGTTAAAGGCAACAAACGAGAGGATCAAGAATGAAGTCACTATGCCTAGGAATTTAGAAGGATCTGGTTTCTGGAGCCCTGTCAAATTCTTTGAGGTGGTGCTTAAGAAAAATCAATTTCTTGATGTGTGATGCAATCCTTTGGAAATTATATAGTATTGCTTCAAAAATTACCAGCAAGCTATAAGCATGTAAATGCAGGAACTTGTGGTGAAGGCACAGAATCATTACAAAGTCTTCTTCAAGAAATAGAATTTGTGCCTGGAGAAGATGATGCATGAGAAAGGCAATGAGAATTGAAGAACAATTGTTTTGGAGAAAATTTAATAACCGAGATTGCATTCGGTATTAATTGTTCCTGATTACTGGTTTCAACAGTTAAGAATGTCATCTTCTGATTATTAAAGAACCTGTTGTCATAGCTTACATACCATGTTGACATTATATTGAATGTTGTGAAGCACATTCCACACAGGTTTGTTAAAAATAAATTTGAAAATCATTTTGTCACAAACAAAACAATGCAGTTAAGAAGCACCTCTTGTGTGAAGAGATGTCCACACACATAAAATTCTACAGATGTTTGTCAAATGTTGAATTGTGTAACTGCAGAAACGTGCACAGCTGCACAATTCGTCATCTACCAAGTATCAGTAGAATGTTGTGTGGTGTTTGATAACTGCATTGTTTTTATTTGTGACAAGCCAATTATTTTTAACAAACCTGTGTGGAATGTGCTACATAATATCTTCTAGAATGTCAACATGGTATGTATGGTACAGTCATGACAGAACAAGACACATAAAAACAAGGTTTCTTGAAGATCAGAAGATGACCAGTTTAACTGTTGAAACCAGAAAATTTTCTCTAAAGCAGTTATGGATCGATCCTTTTTATCTCTAATTATGAGAAACTTCAAAGAGAATAAGTAGTAAGTGGGCAGGTTAAGCGCACTCAGTGGGTTTTTTTGTGAACCTACTTCCCGTGAGCATGGAAAAAAGTCAATCATAATAATCTGGGACACAAAAACTTGCAATATTTCACGCCAAGACAGGTCGGGCGTCGCTAGGCTGCATGCAGTTGTGGCTAACAGCTCCAAAATACACCGAGAAAAAGAACTAGAAAGTCGAAGGAAAATTTTCAGTTAAGAAATTAGACTAGAAATTCCAAATCATAGAACTCATTGTCGTTATTTTTAAGTTTCTTCATTCATTTATATGTCAATTCAATATTTCAGTCATCAAAACATTGAAAATCCTGATTAGTAATTAATTTGTGGTATCTCTCTGGCAAAAAATTTAAACTTGTTATTGAGTTCATGCAAATTTTCTCGCCATACCTAATCTTCTAATTTTCACATCCAGTAATGCTGTACAAAACATTTTCTTGTAGCTCACTAATTATTTCAAATGAATTAAAATCACTTGCATTACTGAACTTCTTAAGTAGTTTATCCATTTATATAGAATAAATTATTATTAATATTAAAAAAATATGTTAGTGACTAAAAGTTGCAAGATAAATCAATAAATTAGCATTAAAAATTTCACTCAAAATTCTATACTGACCATCATATATCAAATTTTTCTTGCCATACATGTCTATGTAGCTAACTGTTTCATTCGGAATTTTACCACTGAACGTGCCACACAGCTTCATAGTTGTTATCTGTGCAGAAAACACATTCATTCTCCTAGACATATTTATGACATAGATAGGACAATTTGGTATGAAATTGTATGGATTCACATTAACTTCGCCATTCAATTGTGTGGCGCATTTAAAATCTCAGAAAGCATCATATAGCTTCATATAATTATTTAGCAGATCTAGATTCCACATTTCTTGAGGAAGAACTTCATTGCTTCCATTCTTCGTATACATATTCTGCAGTTCAATGTGATCAAACAAGGAAGAGTCAGTCCTCTGATTATTTTTTCGATTTGTTTGGAAAAGAACATAGATGAAGTAAGATGTATCAAATTCTGTTGAATGATACTAATTGGAGATATGTGGATCAAAATTTCTCTTTCCTTACAATCTGGCAATCTCTGTGGTTTGTGGTTCAAAGAAAGATATGTGAATAATTGGATTTTTAATCTTTCTGACTCTAATTTTGAGTGAATATCCTAGTTCATATCTAACCAGAGGAACACGGATTTCCATTCACACCACCACAGTTTTGCTTTCCTTAGCAAGTGTGGTTGCATATTCAGCATCAGCTTGAGTATGGTCAGCTCATCAAAGAAAGGCATCGTTTCCACTAGAACTCCAAGTAAAAATTACAGTAATATCCCCCTTCTTTAACATCTTTAAAAACACACCAAACAAGTCTGGTGGAAAAAGTGCTTCATCTTTCTTACTTTTATCTTCCTGTTATTAAGGATATGGCCTTCCATATTCATTGGCTAGAGACGATGTCAGTCTCAGAAGGACATATGAAGATATAAAAGGATGTTCCATTATAGACACATTGTTTCTTTTCTTTATGGTGTTACCAACAACAGCTTTCTCCTATAGTTGTCAATTTTTTATGTTCTTTCATATGTTGGATAATCTGTACCATCAGTTAAAATAATACTGAAGCTCATGTACAGTTGGGTATGATTATGATGAAACTACTCAGCTCCAATATTTATGTTCATCTTTGTGTCCTTGTTGGGAAGATTTAGGACAATGTCTCTGATAGCTCTCGATTGTTCATTTATAAAGTTTAATATTTATTAAAATGTTTCTGAAACAACCATTACATGGGCACCACTGAAATCAATTAATTCATCATTTCTATCAGAATTATTTCCAAATCTTGAATAGAAAAAAAGTTGGAATATATGTATGGGATAATGTAGTTTATGAATTGTTGGAGCACCAAATACTGCATGAGATTTGAATAAAGGAACAATAATGGTCTCTCAGCGAAAATAATCATTATTTTTTACAGACATTCTGTCAGGTAAATTAAAATTGTTGTTAATTAACGCAAATGGAATAATTTTAGGAATATCGTTAGCAAGTTTTTTTTGCTGCAGTTGTTCGATCACTAAATTCAAGCACACTTCCAATATTATCTTTTACATACATATATAACTTAATATCGCTCTCAGTAATAACTCTATTTAAAATTTCATCTGCTTTAATGTGAACATTAGGCATTTTTGAATGAAATAATTTTTCCAAGCTTTTCAAGCTATATGGATCAATAGGAATTTATATCATTTCTCCATCACAATACAGTATATTATTTTTTATGTAATATTCGGAGTCAAAAATGTTGTTAAAAGCCAACTAGCGCTATAGCTGTCTCGTACAGGTACAGACAATCTTTTTGGAACACATGACTTTCCTCTGAACTGAAATAAGTAGCTCATTTCATATTAATAAAATATCATTTAATTAAATGAAACAGCTTGGGAATCAAAATTAAGAATTCCAGAGAAGAAATCAAAAATAAACATGGTAACCTTTTATCAAATTCTACTGATTGGCAATAATAAGATCAAGTGAATGTGGAAAAACTACGTCAATGATCGATTATTACATTTTAGGTACCCAGGATGTTTAAACTGGGATAAAATTAATCATTTATACATTTACATTAAAAGTTTAGATCCACAAAAATAAAAATAAAATATTGTTATTTTTACTGAAAATAATGAAGAAATTGTACCATTACATGAATGTGAAGAAAATACGATTGTTTTATTTGTCGATTTTATTCTTGAAGATCAAGGTATATTTAACGACTATTTTACTAAAGGAAGACACAAAGGAACAGATAGATCTTATTTGGTGCAAGCTTGTTAAATGTATCAAAGCAATTAGTTAGAGATAACTTAAATTACTCAAATATTTTTAGACAAGATGACACAAATGTACATAGTGTTCACCACAAGATTTTTGGTGGAGATTTAAAATCTGGTTATTTTGAAGAAATATATAGTAAATGTTTGAATGATGATAAAATAGGAATTTTTACAATAGATATGACAAGAAAAATTAATGATAGAGAATTCAGAAATAAGATTAAAGATTCTTTAAAAAAGTAAAAATATAAAACATAAACAAAAATAAAACATTAATCTTTTCATCCTCATTAAATTTTTGGGAAATACAACCCAGAAGTTGTTAAAAAACTAAACAAAACAGAAATATAAAGGAAGAATTAAAAGAAGAATTTAGAAAATCTAAGAAACAACCAAGAACAGAATGTGAAAAATTAAAAAATAAGATCACTCTGTTATTGATGGATAGAAAAGGAATCGTAGATTTGGCGTTCATGTACTGAAAACTATTGAGGAAAAGAGAGAAGTAGAAAAGTAGATGGGTCCTTATCGTCAATGTCAATATTGATGAATTTATTAGCATACCAAGAATTATACACTATGATAGTGATAAAAGAGATTATACACTAAGCAAATCAGAAACACTGTATTTATAGACGAAATATGGAGAAGAGGTAAAAAATAAAAAAAAGAGGAAGAAACCACTAAAAAACAAATATAAGTGAAAGAACGATCGAATAAATCAACCTCTGTGAAGAATCAGTTTTTGACTTGTAACCTGTTGGTACCATTAAATATATTGGTAATTTACCTGCAAAACTTAATGCAGATAAATTAAATATTGTTGGCCAGACACATAAAAAAGCACTAGTTGAACTGCTGAATCTTTTGATTACAAAACACATCACTACGGAGGACATGAACAAGAAATTTGATGGTTCAGTACTAAAGAATTATCTGAGTATTTTCTTCCATTTGTGGGCATCGTATTCTGAGAAAAGAACCCTAACAAAATCAAGTCACGTAGATGCATCAAGTACAATTATTTGGCAAGCGATATTGTTGGAACTTTTTTCCAAAACTGAGACAAAGAAATGTAGATTATTCACTGCAAAGTGAGGCTGAGAAACTAAGTGAAGACTTGATAATAATATACAGAGAAACCAGTTGAATATGATTGAATGAAACATGTGTGAGGATTAGTCAATAGGTTAGTAGTAATTCATGGTGAAGAATTAGCTGGAAGTAAGAATTATCATAATGCAAAAGCAAGAATAACACAGGTGTTGACTAAGAAGTCAAATTAGAGAATAGCCATGTACAGATATAAAACTGCAACCAGCACAAAGGAAAGAATGCATGGTTTTGATCATTTATTAGAAAAAAATTAGTTGCAACTGCAGTTAGAGGAATAATGAATGAAAAATGAGAATTAGAAATGGCCTTGATGATACCAGATGGTATGTGCAAACAATATTATTTTTATCTATATAAATAAATAACTTCAGCATTGATTACAGGTTGTTAGCTAGTGGCAAGGCTAATGTTAAATCAGTTATGATTAAAGTAAATAATGATCATTTAAATAGTACTGCTAAGTTTTAAGTGATGCTCAAAAAAGAAAGTGAGATAAAAAAAATCAGGAAATTTACTGATAATACTAGGCGTACATGATATGAAGAAAATTACTGTATATCTAACAAAAAAGAAAGAAGAATCAGGACCAACAAAACATCAAGGAGAATTTGTCTCGTTTGCTGGCTGCATTACTGTCTTTTGTTGCTGCTGGGGCACTGTCTGGAGGAGTAGTTGCTGTAGCAAATGTGGTAATAAACAAGAAGAATAGTGATAAAGAACTGGAAGGAAAATAGTCATAATCTAACATTAGAGATAAAAGGAACTGGATAAAAAAATTCCAAAAAATAATCAAAAATATAATAAATGTTAGTTAAATTTTATATGAAAACTTTATAAAACAACTAAAAAGCTTGCATTTTCGAAGTGTCTTCATCACTGATAAATTACCTAAGAAATCACAAAATTCTGAATGTGGGGTAGAAGATCTAGACATTTCTGATAATATTTGCACTCATTGGATAGACTGTTTTCAAAATAATGATGTGAAATTTGCGTTTGATTCATTTGGAAGAAAGATTCCCTAAGAACTGGTGAAACATCATGGTTCAATTGAGTTGTTTTATAAGGGAGAGTGACTACAAAATTTTAATGAACTAATATGTGGTTTATTGAAATTCTAATCTAATAAATAGACAATTTTGGAAACAAGATTCATAATATAGATAAGAAATGCACTGGAGAGTTAGACAAAATAAAAAATTAATTACAGTACAAAATGGATCCAAAACTACAAAATTTAATTAAACAGCCTCAGAAAGGATTAGGTAAAATTTTTAAAACACTGAAAGCTATATTGACCTCAAAGGTAGAAGATTAATTGTTGTAAAAAATTTTATAAGTGGTTAAGATGCAGTTACCAAACAATACTTAGAAAAGGAACTAAATAATCTTGTTACAGAAGCTGAGTTCTCAAGTCTTCTAACACAGTTCAATAACTATGTTATAATAACACATCTTAATGACAAAAGTTGTACAGCTTCATAATAATAACCATGCAACAATAAGAAATTTTGGTGAAAAGATGAAAAGCATGAATACAGATCTTACATTAGGTTTAGACAGGCCAATAGACTAGATAATATAGTACAGCACAGACAAATAATTGAGTATACTTTTGCAACTGGAACTAAACAAAAAAGAGTACATCATTTCCAGTACAATTTTAAACTTAAAAGAATTATTGTTGATGGTGAAAATATAAACAAAGATTTGGTATTTGATGATTTTGATACCACAATACATGTATCTAATAAGCTATATGATGTAAATAATAATAATCAATCTATAGTGGCACACAACTCAAATTTTCTAACTTCAAAATTAAAAAGTACAGTTAAAACTGTACCAGTAGATGTATAATAAATTGTATTTTGTGAAATAGTTACATTAGTAAAAATTTAAAATTTGTTATTTAATTTTCCACACTCATGTTACTAATGTTTGAAGCTCCTCTTTATGTACTTCCACTTTTGATATTTAAAAACTGGGTTGTTATTGAAAATCAGCCTTATGGGAACACAATTAGTTTATTTTTCTATTTACCCATATATGACTATTTACCTATATATATGTAAATATAAAAATAAACTAATTGGTTTTGCATAATACTGATATTCAAAACAACCCAGTTTATAAATGCGTAATCATATTTGGTTACTGAAGTGCAGAAAATTTACTGGAACACGTCTTCCTCTAAGAGTAACAACTAAAAATGGAAGACAGAAAGTTGAAAGTCTTTGTGCAGAAAGTAAAACTAAAAGAGTAAATTTCTTTAAAAAATTGTAAATAAATGAGGCAACCTGAAAACTATAAATTTTCTTGAAGAAATAATTAATAAATTACATAAATCAATGAGAAAAATATTAAAAGAATAAGTGTGTTTCACATGGTATATATGATTTATGACAAGCTGATCTAGTGGAAATGAATTCTGGCAACTTGAAAGGGATATCAAAAATCAATAAAGGATATAAATATTTATTAACTGTAAATGATGTTTTTCTCAAAATTTGCTTGGGCTATTCCAGTTAAAGACAAAACAGGTAAATTGCATTTGATGCCTTTGAAAAGATATTCAAAATGAGAACTCTAAAACATTTACAAACAAATAATGGTAAAGTTTTCTACAAATAAGATTGTCTATAACTGATGAAGAAGCATGACACAGTTAAAAGCATCTGTTGCAGAAAGATTTGATAGGACAGTAAACAAAAAAGTGTGGAAAAAATTTGATTTACAAGGAAATTATAAATGGATTGAAATGGTTTCGAAACTAGTTGATGAATACAACATCAAACATTCAACAATCAAAATGAAGCCATTAGAGTTTAATGATTAAAAATTATAAGCCAGCTGCCTTTGTATCTAATGTAGACCAAAATTTAAAATGGCAGATAAAGTGAGAATCAGCAAACTGAAATGAATTTTTGAGAACAGATACACTGATAATTCGGCAATTGAACTTTTTGAAATTGAAAGTGTTATTCTTGTGATTCAATCACATATAAATTGAAGGCACTGCGTAGAGAAGAAATAAAAGGAAATTTTTGTAAACAAGAGTACAGAAAACCAATTATCAGGATATATATCATATTGAAAAAGTTTTGAGAAAGATAGGAGGCAAAAAATATGTCAGGTGGTTAGGACATGATGATTTACAAAACAGCCTGGTAAATAATGAAAAATTTTTTCTATAAAAATTTTTATGTATACAAATGTGTGCACTGTGAATGAGAAAATGATCACATTCAATTTTTTCTATCTGTATTTTATCCTGATGATCAAGTTATATCTTCCTTCATAGATCTGTTAACTGATGAAAGTGTGAATTATTTATGCAATCTCAATGGAGAAAAAAATATACACATTTTATGAACACTTTAAAAAACAGACTACTGGTATTTAAAGTTAACTAGCGAATTTGGATTAGTTTCTCTTAAAATATTCTTTCCCTCATTCCACATCATTACCTTAAATAATTTTGTACCCTTTAGATTGAAGAAGATCTTCAAGTGTTTTTCTAGCCCTCATTAAATTTATCATGGAATTCGCCATAGATTTCAGAAATAATTAGAACAAATTTCTCCCTAGGCCAGCTATCCAAGGCAATAGATTTTGAGTTTATTTCTTGTTGAATTAAAATTTGGTTTTAAACAGAACATTTACTCAGACATTCAGGCCAATCAAATTCTATACTAGGCTCAGTTAAAATTTCTTTATAAGCATTTTATCTCTTTCAGTTATTTCATCGACAGTTTCGCTCGATTGCATGCTTAGTTTCTCAAATAAGTAGGACCGACCATTGAAGTGAATATTGTACATTTCTTTATTTTTTTCAACTCTGTGTACACCACAATATGTTAAGCTTATTTTCTACTAATTTATAATCTGTACACTCGTAGATTCTGAGACATATTATTTTACCTTCTTCAGGTCATTCACTATTATAAGTTGATAATATTCCTGAAACATGCTTATTACTCAATACACCACCAACTTTGAAATAGTTTTCAAATGGCTCTGAGCACTATGGGACTCAACTGCTGAGGTCATTAGTCCCCTAGAACTTAGAACTAGTTAAACCTAACTAACCTAAGGACATCACAAACATCCATGCCCGAGGCAGGATTCGAACCTGCGACCGTAGCGGTCTTGCGGTTCCAGACTGCAGCGCCTTTAACCGCACGGCCACTTCGGCCGGCTGAAATAGTTTTCTTAGTATACTACTTCGATGTGGCAATGTAAATATTCTGTTCCTTCTTCATCTCTACAATCTCATATACTATATTTTTTTGTCGTGAGCATTCCTTATCTTTATCTTCTAACTGTTGTTTTAGTTGTTGTTTTTCCTCTTTTCTATTTTTAGTTTCTGTTCTGAGTCAATGGTTTGTTGTTCTTTTTCTTGTTGAGCTCAAATAGTTCCATTTTTTTGTGTTTTTCAAATAATCATAAAATATTCTGTCAAGTGCATAAGAAGAGTTTTTAATTTTAAGAGTATTAAAAGCCAATTTTTCTATTTAAATTATTTGGTGTTCTTTGCTTGATTTCATTTTGTACATATTCACCATTTAAAGCTCGTGGATCATTGTATTTTATTTCAATATATTCTAGGCTGTAACTGGTTGACCATAAAAGTGAAATCCATTTTCTGTTTCTTCTAATTTTTCTTTCATGAAACACAGTTGTTTTCCATTTAGAATATATCCAACTGATTCATAAACAGTTTTAACATAGCATAAATAATTATGATGTTCTTTCAGAAAATTCAATATCTGCCTTATCTATTTTAATGTTGTCTTGATGATTAATTAATATACAATCATTTTACATTTTTCCTAATTTTTTCTCAAAAGATTATCTATTTTTTGTTTCTTCCATAATGCAATAAATTTTTTTAAATTTATATCTTCTTGGGTTTTATTATTACCAATTGCAACAACTTTGGAGACAGAATTGCATTTATTAAATAATAATTCCATTTATATCCATTAAAAATTTTCTATATTAAATGGAAGCAGCTAATTCAAGAAGTATAAAAACTGTGAAATGGAGAAGTCAATGGATAACTTTCACTTACACACATATAAAAGGCGTAACCATTCACATATTTGTAAAGAAAGTATTAGTAAATATCACAAACCTGTATAATGAAGTGCTTTGTGTATGTAATTAATATATTACATCTAAATTTCAAGTGACAGATATTCTAAGATATTAGCATAGATAGAAATCATGATAATGCACAGCAAGCAGAATATAAAGAATGCATTAATTGTCAAGAAATTATAGATTTTGGGTGATTTTACTAAAATCCTACATCTGAGGACAAGCACACAAGCAGATTCTAGATTTGTCAATGAGATGGTATAAAAAATAGAAAAGCAATGTGCAAATATGAAAAAGAAATAATTTAAAAAATCTTACAAAACATTTACTGCAAGCCAAACATATCAAATTAACTCAAAATGAATTTGATTAATCACTACATTTGTTATTTTATTAAATTACTATGTAGAATTTCTTAAATATATCCAATATTTTTTTCATTTTTCAGAAACCTTATAAAAACTCTTCTGTATTAAATGGAGAGAAAATTTACAGTCACTCAGCTTTGTGCTTTTTTAGAAGAAATAACTTAACTAACTGCAGTGGTTTAAGAACAGATGGTTTCATTAATTTTAATTACTTTACATAATTTATCTGTCCCTACAAATCATGTTTTAAATCTCAATACCACAATGAGTTAAGAAGCATTCCACTCTCATTTAAGTGCATTGCCTAAAGAGTCACCCATCAGACATTGTGAAACGAACCCTGTCATCCAAGGCCGGATGCCACAAAAGGTGCAGATTCACCATGAGATGGGGAAACTCACAGGCTCCTATTGTTTATTATGCCCTAAGCCCTGTAGTGTGTGAGTGGGACAGATGAGAACCTATGTCATAAGGAAACCCATCAGAAGGCTTTTGTGGGCAACGGGACGTAGCAGTGTTAATGGCAAATCTAAGATTGGCCATAAAGGGAAACATTTATGAAAATTATTTAATGGGAATGAAGCCACAATACATTTAATCTGCCATCCTCCATAAAATTTCTGGTGATCCCAGTAAAACTTGAATATTGATCACATCTATAATAGTTTAGGATTTACTGTTAAAGTGAAATTAACAAGTTTTGTAACAAAGACCTGAATGCTAAAATCTGAATTCTTGGTCGATTTTAACGATCGACATTTCATATAAAATCGAATCATTAAAATGAGAAATGTTTTAAATAGCAACTCTGTAACTCTATTTCTTTAAAAGATATAGTAAATTTAAATTATCAGTTTTTTCAATTAAGCATCAGATCGTCATTTCCTCCACAGAAAACACATTAGACGATGACAGCATTACACCTTATTGAATCATTAGGTACTACAATATTTGTTGTAAAGTTTAGTGTATAATGACTACTTTTGCTCTGTATCTATCTGTTCTGTATCAGTAAGCACATTGGTGCAAGGGTACAGTTGGAATGCAGACGCAAAAGTGGACAGACGGTCTTTAGGCAGCTAGGAAGTGAAACGCCTTAGAAAATTTCGCATTGTGTGGTATCGCGTAACTTAATCTCTGAGCAGTGAGCAGCAGTGTGCCTGGTGGGAACTCTAACTTTTTGCATAGTTAACGAGGTGGAGTATCGAACTTGTAATTCGCAATGAGATTGTGAATGATCGAACTGTATCAAATAGATATGTGCTTCAGTGTAGCAGTAACTCTAAATACTACCACTGTCGATATTAGTTTGCTTTCTGAATAAACACTTCTGGTAAGGACAACACAACACAAAGTCCCTGAGCGGAGAAAATCTCCGACCCAATCGGGAATCGAACCCGGGCCGTTAGGTATGACACTCCGTCACGCTAACCACTCAGCTACCAGGGCTTCCCAACGTGAAGAATATTTCATGAAATTTTGGGATTGCAGCCGGATTACGTCGTCTTCTTGCCACGATATTTTGGCTGACAACCATTCCGCCATTCCGCCGTCTTCAGGTTAACGTTTTGGACTGTAGATTGTTAGTTCACATCGATAACTTTATACCAAAAATTGGTGCGGAGACGCATGCGCAAAGGCAGCCACTACATGAGCGACCTCTGGCGACTTTTGCGCCCTCTTCGAATATTGATCTATCTGTGGTGCACTAGCACATTCGTTCTGGTGATAATACATGTACACTCTCTGACGGAATGTGCGCTCGCGGGGTTAAAATTCGGACGTCAAAATTAACAAAATTAACAGTCTCTAGTCGCATCATTAGTCATAATTTTTTTCTGAAGAAATTAAAGAAATCACCGGCTCCCACGCCTTTTCCAGTTGTATTAATAAAAAAATGAGATTTTGGTGGGATTTAAGTTTAAAAGGTTGTTATAATTGCTCATTAGACTTAGCAGATTGCAAATGATAAGTTAACTAAGAGTCACGGCTAAATTAGTATTTAATGAAGAGTAATTTTCTGAGAGAGTCAAGGTAATTGTAAATTTGTGAGACAATAGGCAGAGTTTCTGTTGGACTAATCTTTCTTTATGTTTTGTAAATAACTTGTAAACATAAACCTACGGTAAGAAAGTAATTGGGCTGTTTGAATATTGGGCGAGCGACGTCCCTCCCCTTTCCCTTCTGTGTAGAAGTTTACCCGAATGGGAGTTCTGCCATCTGGAGAATCAACCTCGAGGGAAGGTAGACGACATACGTCTCTACTGGCATCAGACCATGACAATATGTCTGCTGCGCTTAATGATGTCAAGATGCATAGAAGGTGTCACTCCTGTTCCGGCGACTCTTAAATGTATGCTCAGAGACGACGCAACAGTATTAAATCTGATTTGCATTTGCCATCTGCAACAACAGGGAACAGACTTTAAAATGATCTCTTTGATGATTGGCGAGGAGAACATTGCGGTATCTGAGATCACCATAGTGCATTGCTGTCCCGACGATCACGATTTTGGGCAATCTGTCATGCCTAGCAGCACTGTGCCGGAAGCAATAATCCCCTTTTCTTTTTTTGGGAATTGAATTCCTTTAGCTATTGCCCGTGTCGCTGCTATTGAGAAGCATCTCTTTATGCGTCATTTTATGTGTGTGGTCTACTACACCATGTAGAGCTGCTACATAAAATTTTTCCTCACTTGCTGAATAACAGTGAAACCCAGATGATCCATACGATGTTGGCAGCAAGGGCTTTTGTCTTACTCCAGCTTCGCACTTGGCATCACACCTCATTAAGCAGATACAAGCATGGCTGAACAGCATTTTATATGAAAGGAGGAGGCCTGTTCATTACAGATATGCCTAATGGAAATAGCCTGATGCAATATGCGCAGCTACGAGCACCTGACGACGACGGTCAACCGTCTCTCCCTCACCATCCCTCCCCTCTTTGAACTGATCTACATTATTGTCCTATTTTCTTGCGGCTAGTGTCTCTGCACATTTCTTGTGTGCCAGACTTAGTTGTGACATAGTTTTTATTTGATATTAGGCTTACACAAGGATAGGTAAAAGTGAAAGGTATGACGTTATCGTCTCTTGTTTCTTTTATTCTCCTTTCAGTGGCTCTGTCGACAAAGGGCAAAACGTCCACGTAATTCAGCATGTTAAATTTTTCTGTTTGTATAAATCTGAGGCCGGCCGCGGTGGTCTCGCGGTTCTAGGCGCGCAGTCCGGAACCGCGCGACTGCTACGGTCGCAGGTTCGAATCCTGCCTCGGGCATGGATGTGTGTGATGTCCTTAGGTTAGTTAGGTTTAAGTAGTTCTAAGTTCTAGGGGACTGATGACCACAGCTGTTAAGTCCCATAGTGCTCAGAGCCATTTTTGTAAATCTGATTGATCCATTTGAGCTACACACGCCTGAGATGCACTCTTTCACAAACACTGTCTTTCGTTTATGTGTACAATGTAACGCGAACTGTGTTTATGAACGTTTAAATTCATGAAAGAACGTCGCGCATCGCCTGAGACGCTTTTTTAATACCTTGACATAAATTATGTGTAAAACTACATTTTTCGTTCCATAATTATGTGTAAACATTTTATGATATTATTTTTGTGTTATTTATTGCATTGACGAACTTTCAAGTGCTTGAATTAACGTCAAGCTACATTTTTCATGAGTCGCATTGTCATATATTGATTGCGATGCTTTGCTGCAATTATTCTTTATAATTATTTACGTTGTGTACAAGTTAATGTTTGTGTATTTGTCACTAGAGTAAAATAAATTTGTATTTTTTATGCTAAGAAAGAATGAACGCGTTAAGTCTGGTATGACTACAAAAATGCTTTTTTGTGAACAATAAGTTCTCAGAGATTTTATTAACTGACAATGAGTGTTTTTTGATTAAGTATTGATGTGTAGAGTGAGTGAGTAAGTCTGCGGATCCAATGGCAAGTCGGATGGGAGAGTGAGTGAGGCACATATGTAAAAGAATTATAAATACATGAATGAATCAAGATTATAATGACAAACGACGCTAACGACATTTATAAAAAGGCTGGTTTTTGCATGTGTGGGATTTTCTAGCTGGATACGTTTCTTACAAGGGATTTTACCCATATCAGTTTTAAGTAAAACATTACATAAGAGACTTCAGCACCTACACCAGCAATTAGGATGAATGAGTTTGGTGTTTTCCATACTTATGATTGAATGAATATTATGTTTAAATGTTACCACAGTGACTCTTTCTCCCATGTCTTTCACAATCGTACTTCCACTTGTCATATGGTGTTCCTACATGCTGTAGAAACAAAAAATGAACCGGAGAATAGGAGAAAATTTGATTTTGGCGTCACTCCATAATCAATTAGTGTAACACCAACAGCGCAAAATTATATTATTGGCTGAATGTGATGAGGGACATCATTCCGTTCCCAGTCTGACGCTTCTCATTTCATTCTGTGAATTCCATTAGTACAACTACAGTAATGTTTCTAACAATCGATTTATGCTTGTTGCTAATTATGGTAATGTTATCAGTAATTGTAAGGGTCAAGCCATTTTTTCCCATCTATTAACGTTCATTATTCTGAATGAAAATTTTATAACCAGGCCCAGCTCAGTAAAAGCGCGCTTTGCTGTTTTAGAATGATACTCATTTCAGAACCCCGACTCCTTTACCGAAAACTTTTCCAAGTTAATCAATGCTCGTTTCATCTCAATTATTTGCCCTAATTAAATAAAGTTTTTTCATATGCTTGATTAAAATCCTTATTAATGTCATTATTTGACTTGAGCATACTGAGAATCATTATAGTAAGCTTAGATTTACTTGGACTTGGAATTTAATTAAACAGTTAGTAAATCCTTTATCCATACAGTGTCTTGCTCATGATTTTGTGAAGCCCAACACCAAGGACTCCTGTGGCCACCCCATTAATATTGTTAAATGTGTTGCGCTCAGTTATCAATTCAGTATGTGAGGTCATTGGGGAGAGGTCTGCCTGTTAGTAGCCTAACTTATTCAGACCATTATAGGAGCCGGAAGGCTCGCATTCCTAGCAAGGTTGGCGCTTCGCACAACTAGTTCCACTACCCACACGAAATGTAAATATTTTAGACCTTGTAGCTACAAACAGATCTGACCTTATCGAGGGTACCCGTATAGAGACAGCAGTAATGACGTCACCATACTGACGATGCTTACTAAACTTAATAAATCTGGTTGGAAGAGCATCTATGTTGGAAAGAGAAGATAAGCAATTATTGGCATCCTGCTTAGCGAATGGATATCATTTAGCTCCAGTATGATGGACGTAGAGGAAAAGCAGTGGACAAAGGACAAATCGATTGTAAAACACCCTCTGAGGAAGTATGTATCGAGTAAGTGGATTAAGCGCGGAAAAAAGACATCGCGGTTCGATAACAACATTCGCTAAATGATAAGGAAGCAGAGATAGTTGCAGTCTCGTGTCAGAAAAGAATGTGGAAATATCGATAGGGAAAAGTTAGTAGAAATTCATGCGTCTGTAAAAGGATCGATGAGCGAAGCACACAACTTCCACCATCAACATATACTAGACGTACGTAAGACCAGTAATTGAATACGCCACTGGCCCAATACCAGGAATGACACGACCCGCAGCAGAACGATATTATGCAACAGAACGGCGACTGCGCAGCATACTACAGCTACAATAGACCACACCCGGGACAGAAGCTTACACTGCAGCAAAGTTCTACAACCTTGACTCACAAAACTTGGTGCCACAAATGGTCGGGACATAATTAGAAACACACCGGACATAAACCACACACTGACACAAAGAGACCGCGTCACTGTCCAAATCCAAAGACAAATACACAGTCATAGACCACAACTCAAAAGAGACATATGAGGACATTACTGACGAGATGGATGTACCATCAAGAGGTATCACTATCCCTTTACAACCTAGCTCCCTTAAACACCGACGACCATAACCCAGACGAACGACTAATAAAACTGCACACAATTAGCCGAGACACTTGTCATGTCAAGACAAGACCATGAAAAGAAACAAATCAATAAATTTCAGATGTAAACTAGATATGGGCTTAAATGTGGACTTAGATGTAGATGCAGAATAATGTACAAAATGTTGCTTGAGTGTAGATGTAGAATAATCCTCAAAATGTTGAAAGTGGGAGCTGTCGCAAACATATACTCAGAATCAGAACGAAGAGCTAATACAAACCATTGTCAATATGTTCCAAGAATTAGAAGTAGAATAAGAAACTACATTTTCTCATGAAGACTCAAATTATTGTAAATATGTATTTAAAAATTAGAACCAGAAACTAGATTGTAAGACACTCTGTTATAGAGTGACCATAAATTACTAAACGATACCCTTTTACTAATCTTTTAACAAGTAACCCTAAATTTTGTGAGCAAATTTAAGTCATGTAAACAATTGTAAAACCAAAATTGAATGTATAATAAAGGATGAAGTGCTAGAAAAAAGGCCGCAAAGACCAATTTAAAGTTCACCAAACTAATGGCACTACCCGAATACTTTAGCTTAAAGGTCTGCAACGCAAATTGAAATTCCTGCTTTATGACACGAGAGTGGAAAATGTTGCGGGTATGAGACCTAGAGAATGGTAAGGTAAATAAAAATTCAACTTGTGTTCGTCCGTTGTTTTGTTTCATTCAAACCAAGTGGTAAGAGAAAGCGTCTACAAAATGTTCGTGGCGTCGTCGTTCTCTCAAAGAGCTCTCTCCGAGAGCTGACGTGCACGAAGTTCACGCCTAATTCACCGGCATGGACATCAAAATCAGGGTATACATAATTAATTATTAATGTAGCGCATTAAGAGTGTGAACTGATAGGACATTTTTCTATTTTTGTTATTTACTGTGTCTGGAGAACAAGTGAGAATCAACGTGTGACGTGCATAACATTTTTATTGTGTGCATCTAGGAAATACACTGTTGGAAAAAAATGCGACACCCTTAAGGGCAACGTAATTTTATTGACAAATGAGGAGACAGGTAGTTCATCATTGTAGGAGCTTATGATAAATTCAGACCAAATTAAACAAACGCCACAATAAACGGTGCCGAAACAGTCACATTTATTTTGTTCCAAGTATCTTGCGTCTTTTGTTCCATTCAGAACGATTCTTGCAGGACCTGGAGAACGAGAAAGTTTCCGCTTCATCGTGTCCCATACGTGTTCATTTCGCGAGAGATCTGGTGATCGTTGCTGGCCAGGAAAATTGTACACCGCGAAGAGCAAGGTACATCGCAGCGGACGTTGTGAACGTCCACTGTTCTCCTGAAAAAATACAGCGCTTTTCTGTCGAAGAAGTGCTGGGATAACAGCCTGTACAATATAGCTGGTACTGGTTACTTTACCGTGCAAAAACATCAACTTTGACGGGCAAGTTGTAACTGGTGGCCACCCACTCTATGAAACCAGCGTTGGGACCTGTGTAAATGCACTCTAGAATAGTCCGCTAACCAAGTATACACCATATACGTATACGTCCATAGCTCGCATACAGATAGAACCTAGACCCATTCGACACCTTCAAGACACCATAGTAGTCATACTTGGCGGTGTCGTGGTGTCAATGGTAGCCTGGCCAGAGACACGTGTAATCTTAGCCCTACTGCAAGCAGACGGTTCCTTATTGTCCCTGGTAACACATCAGGTGCAAACGTTGCCCCGATTTCCTCCCTGGGTGATGATAGGTCGACCACTGCTGCTCTCTCAACGCGTCGATGTAGATGTGCGTCTGTACTGCGCAGGCGTCCGTAACCTGCTTCATGGTTGTGGGAATTTTCCGCGGACCACTGCTGAAAGCAGCGAGACACCATCGATACACAGTGCCTACATGTGCAGCAACGCGTCGATACGTCCATCAAGCTTCCCGCATTCCTATAATGAGACTGTGGTCAAATTAGCGAATATTTTTCGGCAGCAGTACGTACTCGTCGGTGAGACATGGTTGTAACCTAGAATAAATGTTACAGACATAGTTGTTGTTATTGTGATCTTCAGTCCAGAGACTGGTTTGATGCAGCTCTCCATACTACTCATTCCTGTGCAGGCTTCTTCATCTCCAAGTAACTACTGCACCGTACATCCTTCTGAATCTGCTAGGTGTATTCATCTCTCGTCTCCCTCTACGATTTTTACCCTCTGCACTGCCCTCCGGTACAAAATTGGTGATCCCTTGATGCCCCAGAATATGTCCTACCAACCGATTTCTTCTTCCAGTCAAGTTGTACCACAAATTCCTTTTCTCCCCAATTCCATTCAGTACCTCCTCATTAGTTACGCGTTCTACCCATCTAATCTTCAGCATTCTTCTGTATCACCGCATATCGAAAGCTTCTATTCTCTTCTAGTCTGAACTATTTATCATTCATGTTTCACATCCATACATAGCTACACTCCATACAAATACTTTTAAAAAAGACTTCCTGACACTTAAATCTATACTCGATTTTAACAAATTTCTCTTATTCAGAAACGCTTTTCTTGTCATTGCCAGCCTACGTTTACATCCTCTCCACTTCGACCATCATTAGTTATTTAGCGCCTCAAATAGCAAAAATCATCTACTACTTTAAGTGTCTCATTTCCTAATCTGATTCCCTCAGCATCACCTGATTTAATTCGACTACATTCCATTACCCTCGTTGTTACAGACATTATTCACTTCTAAACTTTGCACAATTACTACCTGCTGAGTCAAAACCGAAGGTGCAGTGACAAGTCTCCAGAGCGCCATCTGATCGCCGATGACGGTCGCAAATGAATCACTAGCACTATAATCCTTCAGTATGCGCATATTTTATCCCGGCACAACTGAACACGGTCTTTGAGGTGTTGCACTTTTCTTCGGAAGTGTGCTTGTAAAGAAAATAGGCCAGAATTGAAAAATAACGAAATTGGCAAAAACTGTCCCTTATATATTCAGTAGACTGGTATCCTTATGGGATTTCGTGACCTTACAGAACTTCACTGTAAATTCCCAATCGCAGGTTCAATGCTTCCGAGTAGACCAGTGAGAAGAGAAACGACGAGCCGCTCGGGATTAGCTGAGTGGTTTAAGGCGCTGCAGTCGTGGACTGTGCTGCTGATCCCTTAGCAGTTAAGTCCCATAAGATTTCACACAGATTTGATTTTTTGAAACAACGAGATCATCAGAGACCGAGGGCAGACTCTGACTGGCAAAAGTAATCGGCCGCGGGCTTCCAAGGAACAATTCCGGCATTTGGCATAAGTGGTTTAAGAAAATTACCTTAAAGCTGGATAGCTGCATGGGGGTCTGAACCGCCGTTCTCCCGAAAGCGTGTCCAGTGTTTCACCTCAGCGCCACCACATTCTATATGGACAGTAGCGTACTTATACATCGCTGCTCGTTATATTCCACTGCTAGTTTCTCTTGATAACAAAATTTCAAAAACTGCACTGTCAGTTTTAACGAATTTTGCAGATCGTGTAGACAGATCCTGTAATCCAACAGGAGTTGGTGTCTACAAATCTCTTTAATGTGCGGACAAGACTTTTAAAAGGCAAGCACCAAATACCTCCCTTGTTCGCACATTTTGCCTCTGGACTTAGAAATGGAGAGATGTCGAGCGATCTTGGCCACCGTTCAAGAATTTAGTCTAACGGAAAACAATCTCAACACCAAGAAATAATTAATGTAGAGTAATGAAATTTTGGGAATATATTTGTCTAGGTAACATTGCAAGTTGACAGGTAAATGCAAGTTCGGGAAAAGCCATTGCAAATGTGAGATGCTGGTGTAATAATAACCGGTGTAACCGCCAGAATGTTGAATGCAGGGATGCAAATCTGCATGCATCATGTTGCACAGGTTCTGGATGTCAGTTTGTGGTATGGAGTTCCATGCCCATTGCACTTGGTCGGTCAACACAGGTACGGTTGATGTTGGTTGTGGATGACGCTCTAGTTGTGTGCGATGGTGTCCCATATGTGCTCCATTGGAGACAGATCTGGTCATTGAGCAGACCAAGGCAACATATCGACACTCTGTAGAGCATGTTGGGTTACAACAGCGGTATGTGGACAAGCGTTATCCTGTTGGAAAACACCCCTTGAAATGCCTGAAATGAATGGCAGCACAACATGTCGAATCAGCAGACTGAGGTATACATTTGTCACGGTGCGTGGGGTGAAAACGACAATGCTCCTGCTGTCATACGAAATCGCACCCCAAATTATAACTCCAGCTGTAGGTCCAATGTGTCTAGCTCGCAGACAAGTTGGTTGCAGGCCTTCAACTTACCTGATGCATTTTTGATATGAAGAATGCACCATGTTGTTTTGGATGGACAGTCGTCGACAGGTGTAGAAGTAACTTCAGGCGCGCCCCATAGAAGTGTGTCGGGAACCTTGCGGTTCATGTGTATACTGATGATCTGGCGGACAGTATAATAGTAATCTCAGAACCGGAAATGACGGCGTTATCTATAATGAACTACTATCAGAAAAAGCACAAAGAAAATCAAGTCAAATATTGAAAAGATTAGTGGTGCAAAGATTGGCAATTTACTTTAAAGATCCAGCAATGAAAAAATGTTTCCTTCACAAAACGTAAAAACGTAGTATCCTATGAGAACAATATTAGAAAGTCACAGTTGGAGTCAGTCAACTCATACAAACACCACAATCTAACAATACGTGGGGATGTCAAATGGAATGGTAACACAAGCTGAATTGGAAGTAAACGAGGTGGTAGACTTGGATTCATTATTAGGATACTGGGGAAATGTAATCACTGAAAAAAGGAGGTAACTTATAAAGCAGTCGTACGACACATGCTAGAATATAGCTCAAGTGTATTGGGCCCATGCCAGATAGGACTGACAGAGGATACTGAATGTATCCAAAGAAAGAGAGCACGAATGTTCACCAGTGTATTTGACTCGTCGAAGACGTTCGGCGCCGGCCGAAGTGGCCGTGCGGTTAAAGGCGCTGCAGTCTGGAACCGCAAGACCGCTACGGTCGCAGGTTCGAATCCTGCCTCGGGCATGGCTGTTTGTGATGTCCTTAGGTTAGTTAGGTTTAACTAGTTCTAAGTTCTAGGGGACTAATGACCTCAGCAGTTGAGTCCCATAGTGCTCAGAGCCATTTGAACCATTTTGAAGACGTTCGGCGAAATAATGAATAATTTTAACTGTTTGTCGCTTAAAGGTAAACGATTATCCCGGGATAGTTTGTTTATAAGGTTCCGGGAACCATTACAAGGAGTGGAAGCTAGGAATATACTAACTGCCCTCTCGTTAGGACCGCGAACACAAGATCAAACTAAATACAGAGATCATAGGGGGATTTAAGGAACCGCTGTAACCATTCTTTCCTCGTTCCATACGCGATTGGAACGGCAGAAACTCTGATACGTGGCACAGTATGAAGTACTCTCTGCTATGCACCTTCCTTGGGTGCAAGGTATGGATGGTGATTTAGACGTGTTTGTTGACACAGCGTACTCTGTACTGTATCACTACTACTTTCGCAGTTATAAATAGATAATTCCAAACCGCTTATATGAGACATTATAAGTAAAGAAATTCAACGTACTGCTATGTTTAAAATATTTAGTGCTTTATTGTTTGGTTTGCAATAGGCCCATTTCGGCTACGGTACCATTTTCTAGCTGCCTGTGAATAATACATAATTTCGTTATCTTTTGTTTCTATTCTTATGTACAACTATTGATATCATTGTGTGATTATAGAATAGTACTTACGTCTAGCAGTTTTTGACGTCCATAAAACATCGATTGGTACTGTGACAGTCTAATGATTTCATTTTTATGTCTTGTAGGTGGCGTGATGATGTGACTGTGGCAGCTATATTACCATATCTCGATTGTTAGTGTTGCTGCAGACGAGATTTTTTTATTGGCTATGTCCTTTTGTTCTGTTTAATAGTTTTTGTGATTTTGACAGCTTGACAGCTTTATTTGACAGGACACCAGTGACATTATATGGTTACAATTTTGTTTTAATTTACCAGTCTATGAGTTTCTATGTGTTAGTGATTTGATCTTTGCTCTTAATTTAGGCCTATTGGAAACCAAACACTAAAGCAATAAATACTTTAGATATGGTGGCATGTTGAATTTCTACGTTTATCATGTCTCCGCAAGACATATATTGCACTGCGAGGCCTCAAGAACACAAAGCTCACACAATTATTCATTTTAAAAGATTTGCCCGTTGCCATTTTCTTCACCCTAATTAATCTCAGTAAGTTTACGTGGTACCGCTAAGG
Organism: Schistocerca nitens; assembly: GCF_023898315.1. NCBI lineage: Eukaryota > Metazoa > Arthropoda > Insecta > Orthoptera > Acrididae > Schistocerca > Schistocerca nitens. The sequence goes on along the minus strand of NC_064616.1, from coordinate 618,412,429 downwards.
ATGTGATCTCTAAATATTCGGCGCATCGCGCTCTTTAAAGTGAAGTATCGTGCTGCTCTGTACCTTGTACGGGTGTTTTGATATAAACACATAGTTATATCGCATTATGAAATAAACAGAACATTTGGCTCACTTTATTAAAAAATATTTAAAAATGTATTACACAACCATATTGTATGAAGATATCGGACAGTTGTGTGGGATAGTCTGTCAGTTACATCAGTTCGACTGCACATTACGATAAAAGACAAAATTTTAATAAAAAATCTATTTTTATATATAAAAAACGTTCTCTTAAAATTTAAAAGTTTCCTCTTACAAACAGTGATGAAATGGCAAATACATTTGGCAGCGAACCTCTTCATGGAACTACGAGCTACTCTACGAGAAATACAATCCTTAATTTTTAAAATATCGTATACCGCTAGCGTAACTGTTCTTGTATTAGTAAACTTATCACATTCTATTAGTACACGTACAATAGATTTCAACGGAACAGGAATCACAGCTTGGAGAGTGTATTAATTTAAAAATCTGTCTTGTTTTATTAGTATTCATGTGACCTGCTCTTAGTCTGTAAATACTAACAATTTCTTTTTTCGTGGACGCCGAGCTGAGAAACCAAGGCTGGTGTGAAGTCTGTTGCTGACTAGCCCAATACCATCTGCCTTTGGTCTAATGGTCTATGTCCATTAATATCGTAAATCCCGTTTCAGCTTGACTGGCGAGTGTACTATGAATGCCACTATATGGTAGGGGTATGTCGGTAGTAAGTAGATGCAGTACAGTTATCAAATGGTTCAAATGGCTCTGAGCACTATGGGACTTAACTTCTGAGGTCATCAGTCCCCTAGAACTTAGAACTACTTAAACCTAACTAACCTAATGACATCACACACATCCATGCCCGAGGCAGGATTCGAACCTGCGACCGCAGCGGTCGCGCGGTTGCAGACTGAAGCGCCTAGAACCGCTCGGCCACTTCGATCGGCCAGTACAGTTATCACCAGTTGGTCTGCACATTCGTTACCCCTAGTACCAACATGCAACGGTATCCATAATAGATGAATCAGTCGACGCAGCACCTTTGCTCTATTGAGACTTCTCAGTACATTTTTTGCCCAGGAGTTTTCAGTCTCTTCTTCGGCTGCCCTCAAAAGAGACTGTAGCGCACTCGTCGAGTCAGTACATATTATGACTTTGTCGACGGTAAATCGATGATGTAAGGAATAGCTTGACGAATGGAAACAACTGTGGGGTTAATACCAAACTTTCTGCTGGGTAAAGTTTGACAGAACGTGGCCGACGGGCCAGCGCAGGAAGCATCGATCTGGAAGCGGGCGTGCCTCGCCTACACTCGTGTCCGACCGCCGATCGGGCGAGGTTGTCACGTCACACATTGCGTCGGCGTTATTTTATGACGCGCTTTTACTTTTCGCCTCACGAGTCAGCGTGGAACACATTTCAGACTTTTTCACACTAGAAAAGTTGTTGCCACTGGTAACTGATACTAGGACCTTCAGGCCAGTAACCAGCAAAGCTAACCAATAGGGCACTAAAGCGGTATTCTAATTTTTTTTTTATATTTCACTATCTGTTTTCTTTTTATATTCCATTTCTGAAGCTGCAGCCTTTCGTCTTGTTCTTTAGCCGAGTTCAAATTTATCACGGTGCGGCATAAGCTCCAGAATACTTAACACAACTTTTCTCTCACCAAGGTAAAAAATGTTATAAATTCTGGGGAACATATTAACAGAGTTGGATAGTGAAAATAAGGCTATAACTTCATCATCACTAAACATAAGTACATATGTTTGAAATCTGGCAATATTACTATAAAAAGACCGAAGTAAACAATGCTCTTGATAAAAAGTTGTAGGACAAATGTCGCTTAAAGATAGAACCGGCGAGTGTTGTAGTTTATGGCAGAAGTTTTGTTCTTAAAGCTAGCCCCGATTCATTGAACAATCAAACATCGATTCAGGCATCCATGATATCTCAATGTCAATGCGAAGGGCCCCATCTCGTGAGAAAATAACCTCTTCATATACCAGCGATGCATCTAGGAGGCAGAGCTGCCTGAACACTGGAAATGTCTGAGTAGTAAGGCGTGCGAGTAGTCCTACTGGAACAGACAGTTTGTCACCTAACAAGGAGAGGTTCCCAGCGGTGGGACCAACTTTTTGAAATCACGGTGATGTACACTGCTGGCCACCGTAAATGCAACACCAAGAAAGACAAGAGGTAGCACAACAAAATTTATTTTGTAGATAACATGTTGACCAAGTATCAAATGATTACGTTTACAGACGTCTGTGACATGTGGTTCCTGCCAGAATCAGTAGCCACAGTAGCCGCCATTGTTGGAGATCACCGCTGCCACACGTCTCGGCATTGAGTCAAAGAGACCTTGGATGTGTTACTGGGGTACAGCAGCCCAAGCAGCTTCCACACGTTGCCAAATATCATCTGGTGTGGCAGCTGGGGATGTAATCTGGGTCACTCGTTGAGCAACCATGGACCACATGTTTTCTATCGGCGAAAGATCCGGAGAGCGAGCCGGCTAGGGAAGCAATTCAATCTGGTTATTGACGAAGAATCTTTGGACAATGCGTGCCACGTGTGGTCGCGCATTATCCTGTTGAAATATGGCTGTGGCCGATCCCTGAAGGTAAGGAAGGACAACTGGCTCCAGCACCTCGGATATGTAGTGCCGGCTATTTAAAGTACCGGCAATGCGTACTAGAGGCGTGCGAGAGTAATATCCAATACCGCCCCATACCATAATACCCGGTGCAAGACCAGTGTGGCGGTGCATAATGCAGCTGTCCAGCATCCTCTCTCCACGGTGTCTCCACACTTGAATCCGACCATCGTGGTGCTGCAGACAGAAGCGTCCTCGTCAGTAAAGACAACGTCATTCCATTCTGCCGTCCACATCCGTCTGTCATCACACCATTGGCGACGGAGACGTCTGTGGTTCTGCGTCAATGGTAGACGAAGCAATGGACGTCTTGCGGACAGACCACTCTGCTGTAAACGGCGTCGAATGGTTCGCGCAGACACTGGATGATGCGTTACAGACGCAATGTGCTGTGCTACGGTTCGGGATGTCACTGAGCGATCCGTCACTGCCATGCGCACAATTTGCCTATCAGCACGTGCAGTGGTGCACCGAGGTGAATGCGATCGATCACGTCGGTCCGTCGTACCCTCCTGCATCCAACGGTCACATATCCGCATTACAGTTGTTTGGTTTCGTCCAACATGACTAGCGATTTCTCTGTATGATAATCCACAATCTTGGTAAGCCACTATCCTTCCTCTGTCGAACTCGGATACTTGATCAAAAGATGTTCGCTGTTGTCTACGAGGCATAACTGATCGTCTTGTGAAACAACCACAAGGTAAACACACATGCTGAATGTACACTCGTCGAAATCGCCAAGCCTTAAATGGCGCTATGAGGTGGCGCCACAGGCGTGCGTGATGTGCGTCTGCGCTGAAATTCTAATCAGTTGCATATCTCATCGCTGCAAACTCATGGTGTAAATTTCTCTCGATTCGGATGCTTCCTTCAGGGTGTTGCATTTACGGTGGCCAGCAGTGTAGGTTACCGTCCCAGCTATCACACACTGTTGCCATTCACGTTGATGGACTGTTGTTTGCGAGTAATCGAAGAAAACATATCTGAATTTCGATTAAAGCTCTTTTCTTGTAATAAAGCGATATATACCAAAGCATTTCCGCCGTGTAATGGTTAAGGTACGAACCTTGCATGACAGAGGTTGTGGGTTCGAATCTTGTCAAGTGTATCATAATTTGTCATTTTTAAATCTTTAACGAAATTATTTTAAACATTTTTTTCAATTGATTGGGTTAATTGTAGTTTCTTATTTACATTCCTGTGTCACATTATTTTAATCAACGTATTAATTTATTCAACTTGCTCTCATTTTTTCCTATTCTACTTTTTCCAGTCAAGATATTTATGCATGTGTATTTAATTATTTTTATTTATCTATCATAATAATTAAACAATTAAACCTGCCGATTAAGAAACAAATGACGACATAATCTATTTACATTAACTGTGGAGTTGTGTCAAAACCGTATATTTCATTACGATCTGTACATTTTTTGTGTGGTTAACGTCATAAAAACAAACAAAAATGAATAATTATTCCACTATGGAGAAAGCGAAATAGATGAAGATTTCAAAGTAAGAAGGGATTATAACTAAAACGAAATTCAAGCAAAATGAGGAACGGAAATGATGAATGAAATAACATGGACAAAAATGTGGAATGACTACACGGAGAAAATGAAATCGAAATCAGTACATAAAAATAATTAAAACCACATGCACAAAGTTTCAGAGTGGAAGTAGCATGACAGGAAATAAAAATGAGAGCAATTTGAAAAAAAATTATATGTTGATTAAAATAATGTGACAAAGGAATAGAAATAAGAAATACATTTATCCCAATTAATTGTATAAAAGTAACGATTAAAATCATTTCAATGCAGATTTCAAAAAAGAAAAAGATTTCAAAGCGTCTGGAAAGATACAAACCCACGATTTCTTGCGGGCAAGTCCTGTACCTGGACAGTTATGTTGCGTGATCAGCCTCTTACTGTCCCCTTTTTGAAGGCTGAAGAGTGTAAGGGAGGGTGTGAAACTTGAGACTTTAACCTACATTACAGTATAAATGATTTCAAAAAGTTGATCCTATTGCTGTGGATCTTCTCTTGTAAGACATGCAGTTGACTTATGGGATAAAGGGATGCGACGGGATGACCAAATCTACTCGGTAAGATATTTGAAAAAACATTTAAAAAACAAAAATAATAAATTCCGAGGAGAGAAGGCAGGACATAACTTGAGATAACTGTTGTTAAAGTATGCAAGATTGTGGGAACGTGTAAATTTATGAAACCAATGACGTTAGGATTGTTGTTTGCAATCAGCTGAAGGTTCCAAAACATTTACGACGAGGCACTTGCCTTGCTGCGGCTTGTAAGGGAACAGTATTTTACTTGAGCCGTCATTTGCATGAGTTACTGTCACCTCTAAGTTGAAATCGGCTTAGGATTGCGTCTCCAAGCTGCAAGACGTGAAGATTCCATTTAAATTGATTAATTATAACATATACTTTATTTCGATTATTTATTTATTATTTATCGAAATAAATACGTCAGAAAACCTAATAAACAGGGACGGAGGTTTCAATTTAAATAACGCCGGCGAGCATCACATCCATCGAAGGTGGAAAACGCTGAGGGACTTTGCGTTTCACGCAGTATCAGCTGGTGCTCTATAAAACAAATGAGCGTTAAAGGATGTAGCTGACGTCGAGAATCGAATTCGGCTATAAACAGCGGTGTGAGACCAACAATAACTCACAGGATGATGGGAGTCCAGGCAGCGAGTACACGTAACAGCAAAACTCGCAGCACCTAAAGAATACGGCTGGGTCGGTCGTCGAATGTGCAGAAAATGGAAACAACTCGGCTAAACACCCAGGAGCTCACTATTATTCAATCACGCCGAGAAAACTTGAGATATCACCCTGTACATTGTTGTAAAATCGAAAGGTATTTATATATTTTATAAATCAAAGAAACCTACCGCATTTTCCTGTCTGTATGTGAAGGCTAATCTCAAGAACTGCCTTAGGGAATTTCATACGGTTTTCACTAATAGACTGACTGATTCACGAGGAGGAAAAATTTGGAAATTTTTGGTAAGGTCTTATGGGACCAAACTGCTGAGGTCATCGGTCCCTTAGCTTACACACTATTTGTTGTTGTTGTTGTTGTAGTCTTCAGTCCTGAGACTGGTTTGATGCAGCCCTCCATGCTACTCTATCCTGTGCAAGCTTCTTCATCTCCCAGTACCTACTGCAACCTACATCCTTCTGAATCTGTTTAGTGAATTCATCTCTTAGTCTCCCTCTACGATTTTTACCCTCCACGCTGTCCTCCAATACTAAATTGGTGATCCCTTGATGCCTCAGAACATGTCCTACCAGCCGATCCCTTCTAGTTAAGTTGTGCCACAAACTTCTCTCCTCCCCAATCCTATTCAGTACCTCCTCATTAGTTATATGATCTACCCATCTAATCTTCAGCATTCTTCTGTAGCACCACATTTCGAAAGCTTCTATTATCTGCTTGTCCAAACTATTTATTGTCCATGTTTCACTTCCATACATGGCTACGCTCCATACAAATACTTTCAGAAACGACTTCCTGACACCTAAATCAATACTCGATGTTAACGTATTTCTCTTCTTCAGAAACGCTTTCCTTTCCATTGCCAGTGCCAGTCTACATTTTATATCCTCTCTACATCGACCATCATCAGTTATTTTGCTCCACAAATAGCAAAACTCCTTTACTAATTTAAGTGTCTCATTTCCTAATCTAATTCCCTCAGCATCACCCGACTTAATTCGACTACATTCTATTATCCTCGTTTTGCTTTTGTTGATGTTCATCTTATACCCTCCTTTCATGACACTGTCCATTCCGTTCAACTGCTCTTCCAAGTCCTTCGCTGTCTCTGACAGAATTACAATGTCATCGGCGAACCTCAAAGTTTTTATTTCTTCTCCATGAATTTTAATACCTATTCCGAATTTTTCTTTTGTTTTCTTCACTGCTTGCTCAATATACAGATTGAATAACATCGGGGATAGGCTACAACCCTGTCTCACTCCCTTCGCAACCACTGCTACGCTTTCATGCCCCTCGACTCTTATAACTGGCATCTGGTTTCTGTACAAATTGTAAATAGCCTTTCGCTCCCTGTGTTTTACCCCTGCCTTCAGAATTTGAAAGAGAGTATTCCAGTCAACATTGTCAAAAGCTTTCTCTAAGTCTACAAATGCTAGAAACGTAGGTTTGCCTTTCCTTAATCTAGCTTCTAAGATAAGTCGTAGGGTCAGTATTGCGTCACGTGTTCCAACATTTCTACGGAATCCACACTGATCTTCCCCGAGGTCAGCTTCTACCAGTTTTTCTATTCGTCTGTAGAGAATACGCGTTAGTATTTTGCATGCGTGACATATTAGACTGATTGTTCGCTAATTTTCACATCTGAGAAAAGAAATAAACAGCAGTCGAAATTCCAGAGACCACCGAAGCTAGGTGAGAATCTATAAGGAGCAGTCACTGATAACGATAAAAATGGTAAAAAATAAGAAAACTGATCATTATTTCAAAAGCGATAGCCATAAATGTTAATACATTTATTTGGATGGGTTCGTCAATAAGCAAAACTGGCGCATTCTGGGCGCTGAGAAACCGCAATTCCCGATCGAGAAGTCTCTTCACCTTCAACTGGTGACTTTGTGGTGTGCTATGTCCAATAACGGAATAATCGGTGCGATATTCCTTGATGGCACGGTGACTACCGAACGGTACGTGAAGGTTTAGGAAGATGATTTCATTCCCATTATCCAACGTGACTTTGATTTCGACAAGATATGCTTCATGCAAGATGGAGCTCGACTCATCGAAGCACGAGAGTGTTTGATGTCCTGGAGGAACACATTGGGAACTGCATTCTGGCTCTGCGGTACCCAGAGGCCATTGGTGTGGTCCTCGATTTGCCTCCATATTCTCCGGATCTGAACACATGCGACTCCTTTTTGTGGGGCTGTATTAAAGACAAGGTGTACAACAATAGCTCCAAAACCATTTCTGAGCTGAAAACAGCCAATCAGAAAGTCATTGAGAGCTTCTATGTTTCGACGCTTCAGCGGGTCATGCAGAATTTCACTACTCGTGTGCACCACATCATCGCCAATAAAGGTAGACACATCGAAAATGGCATAACCTAAACCGGAATGTCTGTAGTGACGTATACATATTGTATAAAGTGTGTGCACGCCGTAGGTTGTAGTTAATTTACTGTTTTTCATATAGTTCAATAATTGTCACCCTGTACTCACAGCTGCCCGTTCGAAGTTGGGGCAGGTCGCTAATTTCAAATACAGGGGGTGAACAAAAATGTGGAAAAACCACAAACGCTGCACATTATCGTGTAAGAAAACCGTTGGCATTCAGAACAGATTCCAGTCATCTCAGAATAGATAAATACAGATCCTGAAAGGTTTTCAAGGGAATCTTACACCATTCTTTCTGCAAAATAGTGGCAAGAATGATGACGGAGATGGACACACTCTTCTCTCCAAAGTAGACCACAAAGGCTCAACAATATTGCGAACTGGTGATCGTGATGGTCGGGTGAGATTCGACGATTCATCCTCGTGCTCAAGAAACCGGCCATGGACTATGCGAACTTTGTGAACAGGGGCCTGTCGTCTTGGAACACATCATCACCATTGGGTAACAAACATGGCACCATGGATGAATCTGATCAGCAAAATGGTCACATAAATGTTGGTCCATATAATAACACGACATGGCTACCCATATCATCACAGAACCCTCGGCACGATTCACTCTTGGGACGTAAACTCGGTCGGAAGCTGGCAAGATTGTGAAAAAATACTCATTCGACCAAATTTCTTTCTTCCGTTCTTCCAAATCCAGGTTTATGGCTTCGGCACCACGTCTTCCTGTTACGAGCATTTGCATCACTGATGTGCAGTTTTGGAATTCCAGGTCGGCCTACAATTCCTGCTTCTGGAAATCCCTTAGTGTTGCTTTGGTGCTGGCACGATTCGCAAGTGCAACATTCAGTTCTGCAGTGACTTACGCAGGGCTGTTCTGCCATTTTTGATTCAATCGTCTTGAATGACCGTCCGTCAAGCGGATGTTTTCTGCTCTCCCCATATGCGGTATAGATCTTCGATATGGTGCCTCCTGAAACACCATGCACTTCGGCTCCCTTGGTACCCACCATACGTACAACAATTTGCCCTCATTCGAATTCACTTAGATCCGACATAATGCACTCACAGCTACACAAAACACTGTTTTTGATCACGACTGACACTTTTTCCGCGGTGTTTCCATATTTTTGTCCAACTTCTGTACATCTACACTGTTGTATATTCTGTTTTTATTCTCATGGTTTTGTCGTAAATTTAAATATCGTAATTAGGCGTACCTAACGCTTTTGTTTATTACTCAGCGTTGTAACATCTACATCTACGAGGCGTGCTGAAAAGTAATACCTCTGAATTTTTTATATTAAAGCGCTAAAACCTTTTTAAATAAAACAAACATGATTAACAGTCTCCATCTTTATACTTCTTTATTTCTTAACATGTCACCCTAGCGACGAACACATTTCTCCCAACGAGAGACCAGTTTGCTGATACCGTCATTGTAGAATGTTTGACCTTGTTGATGGAGCCACAACCTCACCTCTGCTTTCACCGCTTCATCACTATCAAAGCGAGGTCCTCGAAAGTGTTCTTTGAGTTCCGGAAATAGATGAAAATCGGATGGGGACAGGTCGGGACTGTATGGAGGATGATCGATGACAGGGAACCCAAGACATCGGATTGTTACAGATGTCATAGCGCTCGTGCGTAGTCTGGCATTGTCGTGCAGAATGAGAGGGTGCTCCGTGTGTGGACAAACTCTTCGAATTGGTAATTCAACCACAGCACACTGTTTCTCACACACCAACAAAATTACTTTACAGATCGTCATGTTAAGCACTACGATTCGGAGCCGTTTAGCTGTAGAGGGCTGTAAAATATGTAGACATGAAGACTAAAGATATGGAATGTTAATAATGTTTATATTATATAAAAAGTTTTACGAATTTTCACACAGAAAATTCGTTGGCACTACTTTTCAGTACGCCTTCGTATACTGCGTAAGTGAGCTTACAGTGTGTGATGGAGCGTACTTCCAGTACTACTTCCACTTCCCCCCTTCACTGTTCAGATCGTAAAAGGTCTGTGGGAAAACCGACTGTTTGTGAGCCTCTGAATAAGCTTTAATTTCTCTGATTTTCCTGTCGTGATCATTAAGTAAGATGTGTGTGGAAGGAAGTAGTCTCTTACCTGTCACTTCATGAAACGTACATTTCGGAAACTTAACGGTAACTCTGTCTTTTATGTTCAACGTCTTTCTTGTAGAGTCTGCTATTGTACTTTGATGACCATGTATGTAAAGCTCTCTTATACTAAACGAACCGGTGACGAAACACCGCCACACACCGTCAGGTGGCTTGCGGAGTATGGATGTAGATGTAGATCTAGATCCCTCTTTTGGATCTTCTCCATCTCCACTTTCAGTCCCGCCTGATAAATATCCTGGACCAACAAGCAATACTCAAGGCTCAGTGAAACTAGTATTTTGTGAGCTAATTGTCTCGCGGATTTCTTACACCTACTTAGGTTTCTTCCAATGAATATCAGACTGACAAACGAGCATACTTCTCCTACAACAAGATTTTAGTGATCGTTCCACTTTAAGTAACTCCTACATAATTTTACGATTGTTGTGAGCGTTGTTTGATCACCGATACTGTAATCGAACTGTAATGAATCTTTCCGTCTATTTATGTGGAATATGCTACATTTATTTACGTTCAAAAGTCAGCGACCAGTACCTGCAATAGTCGTCGATCCTCCGCAGGTCGACCTGCATTCCACTGCAGATGCTGGACATTGCAACCGCCCTATATACAGGAGCATCGTCCGCAAAGAGCCTCGTGGAGCTTCTGGTGCTATTCACAAGATCAGTTGTATACACTGAAGTGACACAAGACATGGGACGGAGTATCCAAATGTACAGATGACCATAGTATTGCGTACACAAGGTATAAAAGGGCAGTGCATTGGCGGAGCTGTCATTTGTAATAAGGTGATTCATGTGAAAAGGTTTCCAATGTGATTATGGCCGCTCGACGGGAATAACAGACTTTGAACGCAGAATGTTTCTTGGAGCTAGACACATGGGACGCTCCATTTCGAAAATCATTAGGGAATTCAATATTCCGAGATCCACAGTCTCAAGAGTGTGCCGAGAATACCACATTTCACGCAATACATTAAAAAACTAGTTTTTTAATATACACTCCTGGAAATTGAAATAAGAACACCGTGAATGCATTGTCCCAGGAAGGGGAAACTTTATTGACACATTCCTGGGGTCAGATACATCACATGATCACACTGACAGAACCACAGGCACATAGACACAGGCAACAGAGCATGCACAATGTCGGCACTAGTACAGTGTATATCCACCTTTCGCAGCAATGCAGGCTGCTATTCTCCCATGGAGACGATCGTAGAGATGCTGGATGTAGTCCTGTGGAACGGCTTGCCATGCCATTTCCACCTGGCGCCTCAGTTGGACCAGCGTTCGTGCTGGACGTGCAGACCGCGTGAGACGACGCTTCATCCAGTCCCAAACATGCTCAATGGGGGACAGATCCGGAGATCTTGCTGGCCAGGGTAGTTGACTTACACCTTCTAGAGCACGTTGGGTGGCACGGGATACATGCGGACGTGCATTGTCCTGTTGGAACAGCAAGTTCCCTTGCCGGTCTAGGAATGGTAGAACGATGGGTTCGATGACGGTTTGGATGTACCGTGCACTATTCAGTGTCCCCTCGACGATCACCAGTGGTGTACGGCCAGTGTAGGAGATCGCTCCCCACACCATGATGCCGGATGTTGGCCCTGTGTGCCTCGGTCGTATGCAGTCCTGATTGTGGCGCTCACCTGCACGGCGCCAAACACGCATACGACCATCATTGGCACCAAGGCAGAAGCGACTCTCATCGCTGAAGACGACACGTCTCCATTCGTCCCTCCATTCACGCCTGTCGCGACACCACTGGAGGCGGGCTGCACGATGTTGGGGCGTGAGCGGAAGACGGCCTAACGGTGCGCGGGACCGTAGCCCAGCTTCATGCAGACGGTTGCGAATGGTCCTCGCCGATACCCCAGGAGCAACAGTGTCCCTAATTTGCTGGGAAGTGGCGGTGCGGTCCCCTACGGCACTGCGTAGGATCCTACGGTCTTGGCGTGCATCCGTGCGTCGCTGCGGTCCGGTCCCAGGTCGACGGGCACGTGCACCTTCCGCCGACCACTGGCGACAACATCGATGTACTGTGGAAACCTCACGCCCCACGTGTTGAGCAATTCGGCGGTACGTCCACCCGGCCTCCCGCATGCCCACTATACGCCCTCGCTCAAAGTCCATCAACTGCACATACGGTTCACGTCCACGCTGTCGCGGCATGCTACCAGTGTTAAAGACTGCGATGGAGCTCCGTATGCCACGGCAAACTGGCTGACACTGACGGCGGCGGTGCACAAATGCTGCGCAGCTAGCGCCATTCGACGGCCAACACCGCGGTTCCTGGTGTGTCCGCTGTGCCGTGCGTGTGATCATTGCTTGTACAGCCCTCTCGCAGTGTCCGGAGCAAGTATGGTGGGTCTGACACACCGGTGTCAATGTGTTCTTTTTTCCATTTCCAGGAGTGTATTAACCAACGATTGCTGACGCGCTGCGATGTTGAAGGTTCTTTCACGCAATACCTTTCACCACGAACAACGCAGTAGCCGGCGGCCTTTACTTAACGACCGAGACCGGCGGCGTTTGCAATGAGTTGTTAGTGCTAACAGACAATCAACACTGTGTGAAATAACCGCAGTAATCAATGTGGGACGTACGACGAACTGACCTCTCGATTCTGTCCCATAAACGTTCGTCGGCATTCATGGCGGACGATCTGGTTGGCCAAACAATTCGCCCGAATTGTACAGAATGTTCTTCAAAGTAATCGCGAACAGTTGTAAATTGGTGACATGGTGCATTGTCATCCACAAAATTTCCATCCTTGTTTGGGAACAAGAAGTCCATGAATGGTTGCAAGTGGTCTCCAACCTGCCGAACGTAACCATTTCCAGTCAGTGATCGGTTTAGCGGCGAACTTCGGCGTTAAAGGGTTATGACAGCAGACTACCGACTCGAGTGCGTTTGCTAACAGCACGACATCGCCTGCAGCACCTCTCCTGGGCTCGTGACCATATCAGTTGGACCCTAGACGACTGAAAAACTGGGGCTGCTCAGACGAGTCCTGATTTCAATTGGTAAGAGCTGATGGTAGAGTTCGAGTGTCGTGGAGACCCCACGAAGCCATGGATCCAAGCTGTCAACAAGGCACTGTGCAAGCTGATGGGTGGCTCCATAATGGTGTGGGCTGTGTTTTGTGATGCCCTGGCTAATAACGAGATATAATTTTTTTCTCTTTCTGTTACTACCTTGTGCTCCACAGACATTTTTCTGATGACGTACAATATTTGTCATTTGGCTATATAGTTAGAACATGAAGTGTATGTTACTATGTTTAGTGTGCTATTTTCTATACGAATTCCTTGTGTAAAGACTTGGATTTTTTTCTGGTGATCTTTCAAATAGTTTTACTAAATGTATTGTGTGAAACAGAATGCCATAGGTAGAAATGTTGTAAGAACTGTGGAGCGAGAGAGGTATCGCTTGTAGTCGGGTCGAACAGTGAAGCAGACAGTCGCGGATGGCGCGGCGGTACGAAAGCAAGTACTATGTGTAGTAGTAATAGTAGTGGTAGTAGAAGTATTAGTATTAGTAGTAGGTTTATTCATCCGTAGATGTCTTTTTACAAGGATAAAGGACATGTCAAAGTATTTACGAGTTTAGACCAATTTAAAATAAGCTAATTCGTATACACATATACACTCCTGGAAATTGAAATAAGAACACCGTGAATTCATTGTCCCAGGAAGGGGAAACTTTATTGACACATTCCTGGGGTCAGATACATCACATGATCACACTGGCAGAACCACAGGCACATAGACACAGGCAACAGAGCATGCACAATGTCGGCACTAGTACAGTGTATATCCACCTTTCGCAGCAATGCAGGCTGCTATTCTCCCATGGAGACGATCGTAGAGATGCTGGATGTAGTCCTGTGGAACGGCTTGCCATGCCATTTCCACCTGGCGCCTCAGTTGGACCAGCGTTCGTGCTGGACGTGCAGACCGCGTGAGACGACGCTTCATCCAGTCCCAAACATGCTCAATGGGGGACAGATCCGGAGATCTTGCTGGCCAGGGTAGTTGACTTACACCTTCTAGAGCACGTTGGGTGGCACGGGATACATGCGGACGTGCATTGTCCTGTTGGAACAGCACGTTCCCTTGCCGGTCTAGGAATGGTAGAACGATGGGTTCGATGACGGTTTGGATGTACCGTGCACTATTCAGTGTCCCCTCGACGATCACCAGTGGTATACGGCCAGTGTAGGATATCGCTCCCCACACCATGATGCCGGGTGTTGGCCCTGTGTGCCTCGGTCGTATGCAGTCCTGATTGTGGCGCTCACCTGCACGGCGCCAAACACGCATACGACCATCATTGGCACCAAGGCAGAAGCGACTCTCATCGCTGAAGACGACACGTCTCCATTCGTCCCTCCATTCACGCCTGTCGCGACACCACTGGAGGCGGGCTGCACGATGTTGGGGCGTGAGCGGAAGACGGCCTAACGGTGTGCGGGACCGTAGCCCAGCTTCATGGAGACGGTTGCGAATGGTCCTCGCCGACACCCCAGGAGCAACAGTGTCCCTAATTTGCTGGGAAGTGGCGGTGCGGTCCCCTACGGCACTGCGTAGGGTCCTACGGTCTTGGCGTGCATCCGTGCGTCGCTGCGGTCCGGTCCCAGGTCGACGGGCACGTGCACCTTCCGCCGACCACTGGCGACAACATCGATGTACTGTGGAGACCTCACGCCCCACGTGTTGAGCAATTCGGCGGTACGTCCACCCGGCCTCCCGCATGCCCACTATACGCCCTCGCTCAAAGTCCGTCAACTGCACATACGGTTCACGTCCACGCTGTCGCGGCATGCTACCAGTGTTAAAGACTGCGATGGAGCTCCGTATGCCACGGCAAACTGGCTGACACTGACGGCGGCGGTGCACAAATGCTGCGCAGCTAGCGCCATTCGACGGCCAACACCGCGGTTCCTGGTGTGTCCGCTGTGCCGTGCGTGTGATCATTGCTTGTACAGCCCTCTCGCAGTGTCCGGAGCAAGTATGGTGGGTCTGACACACCGGTGTCAATGTGTTCTTTTTTCCATTTCCAGGAGTGTATTTACAGACTTCTAGTTAGAGGCAATGATTAGACTTACTCCTGGTATACAATACTTTCTTTACAGATAACTTATTAAATTATGTTATGCCACACTGTTCACTCATATCTCACTATCAGTCACTGCACACACTAGACGCACATTGTTTCATAACACTTCACTCACTGCACACACACATACACACACACACACACACACACACACACACACACACACACACATACATACATATACACACACTGGTGATCTCTGGGCCATTTTCTGTACCGCAACTTCCCATTTGCTATCCTGAGAAACTGAGTCAGCATCCCTACATAATGAGTGAGATGGTGAGCTCAGAAAGTGAGAGAGGTGTTATGCATAGCTTGGGGGTAAGTATTTCTAGAAGGGAAAAAAAGGGAAAACACATAAAGTGAAGGTGTTATCTGGAATGTTGAATGATTTACAATCATTATTATTATTATGTATTTGTATAACATTTTTTATCAAACCCCTACTCTGTTTTATCTAAGTAATCCTTCAATGTATAAAATGTATTGCATAACAGGTAGTTTTTAGCTGCCTTTTTAAATAAGTATATTTTTGCAATTTCTTTAATCTCTTTTGGTAATTTATTGTATAGTTTTATTCCTTGGTAGAAAATAGTGTTTCGAGTTTTATGATTATTTTTTCTTGCTAAATGTAAGTTGAGTCTATCTCTTGTTGCATGGTCATGGACAGAGCTGTTTGTGCAGTAATTACCAATGTTATTTTTGATATGTACAAATGACTGATAAATGTATTCACATGGAGCAGTTAAAATCCCCAGTGTTTTGACAGATCTTTACAATGAGCTCGACTAGTATTTTTGCTTGTTATTCTTATGTCTCTTTTCTGGAGTTTGAAAATTGTGTTCATATTTTGTGCGTTTGTTCCCCAGAAAATGCCATAGCTAAGAACTGAGTGTACATATGAATAATATGTAACTAAGAGACACTGCATGTTACACACTGATGATAAGATTCTAAGGGCATAACGTGCTGATGACATTCTGTTTGCATATACCTTTGTGTGTTCACACCACTTCAACTGAGAATCAATATTCATTCCTAGAAATTTTGCATTTGTTACACAGTCTATAGAGGTGCCATCTACATTTAATTTAACACTGTTATTTTCCCTTTTCAAACTGAAATTCATGGCATTAGTTTTCTTTATGTTCAATGTCACTTTATTGCTTATTGGCCAATCGTAAACTTCCTTGAGAGTTTCATTTGCTTTCTCTGCAAGGAGTTCTCTTGTTTTCTCAGTGACTATAATATTGCTGTAATCAGTGAAGAGAATTTTTTCACCATGCGTAACACTACTGGGAAAGTCATTGATGTATATCAGGAATAGTATTGGTCCTAATATGTTATCTTGCAGAATCCCTATATTAATGTATTTTGATTCTGATAAGTGTTTCACTAAATGTTTAGATCTATTTGAAGAAAGTGTTATCTCTACTCTTTGTACCCTATCTGCTAGGTATGATCGAAACCAGTCATTAGCTACCCCTCTTATTCCTAATGCTTCTAATTTATTAATAGAAGCTTGTGGCCGACTGTTTCAAAGGCCTTAGAAATATCCAAAAATATGCCTGTGGCACACTCATCTTTATCAAGTGCATCAGGTACAACTTTTTTGAATTATACTATGGCTGACTCCGTATTTTTGCCACTTCGGACACCAAACTGTGATTCGCTTAAAAGATCGTATTTATTCAGATAATTCATTAATCTGTCTTTCACAATTGCTTCTATTATTTTTGAGAATGGTGACAGCAGAGAAATTGGCCGGTAATTTTCTATTTCTTCTGCATTACCTTTCTTAAGTAAAGGTACAACTCTTGCCTGTTTTAACTTCTCTGGAAATGTCCTGGATGCGAAGGATTTATTTATTATATTTGTTAAGGGGCCTTGTATAATTTCTATGCATTGTTTTACTACACACATTGGTACTTCATCTAAACCTACTGCCCTTTTATTTTCTAGTTTTTGAACAGTTTTATTGACTTCATTCTCTGTGGTTGGAATTAACATCATTCTATTTAGTGTAGCATTATTTACGGGTGTTATATTTGTTTTGGGGAATTTTTGCTGTAACTTCTCTGCAATACTTGAAAAATGCTCATTTACGTAGTTTGCTAAGTGTTGTGGATCATTTATTGTCTTACCCCTCCTCCTTTAGCAGTAGGTTATTTTGCATTTGTTTGCCTCTCCCCGTTTCCTTTTTTATAACATCCCAGACGGCTTTGCTTTTATTCTCTGTAATATATATTATTTTGTCATTAAATGACTTTTTTGCAGCAATCAGCACCTTCCCATAGATCTTTTTGTATCTGTGATAGAAATTTAAGAATTCTGCATAACTGCGAATCTTTTCCATGGAACTGAGGTATTTAAGTGTTTGGGAGAACTTCTTAAGACCTGCTGTTATCCATCTGTTTTTGTGAGATGTTGATACAGACGTGCATACTTTTGGAAATGCCATTCAAAAGTTCAGTTTAAATAATGTGGAGAATTTAGAGAATTTCATATTCACATTGGTTTCCTTATACAATTCATCCCAGCTTTGTTTCGCTAGTTCTTTCGAAAAATCGTTTATTTTGATTTTGATAGATGTCGTTTGAAGGCTTGTAATTTAGGGAATGATTCGATTCCTGATTTTACTGTTGTTATTTGACAGAGATGGTCTGATAGTCCGAGATCTTTTACAGCTACATCACATTTTTCCCTGTCCATATTTGTGGCCACATGGTCAATTACTGATGCAGTCATTGAAGTAACCCTTGTTGTACTACCTGTATTGACCAATAGGGACATGCCAAAACTTTGAAGTATGTTTATGAAGGTGCTGCTGGATATTAGTGTTGATCTTAATGTCCCCACACAGAATTATGTTGACCTTTGTACTTGAGACTTTATGTAGAACTTCTGTTAATTTACTGAAAAAAGTGTCCACACTACCACTGGGATATCTATACACAAACAACATGATTAATTTCTTGGTGATATCAAGCCCTGTTAGTTCAATAGCTGATATTTCAAAGTTGTTGTCTTCACTTACTGTACTGAGGTCATGTCTTGATTTGAACTGTGTTCCTTTTCTGATATAAATGCACGATCCTCCACCCCTTGAAGTAGTTCTGCAGTAAGAGTTGGCCCTTTCATATAATGATAATACTACATGTTGGATTCCTGTGTCTCTACACCAGTGCTCAGTAATGCAAACTATTGTGCAGTTCAAAGATTGGAGCTCAACTTCTAATAGTTGTACTTTATTCTTTATTGATTGCATGTTTTGATGGGGGATTGTTAAGTCTGTGAAATGCCCGATGTTACTCTTTCCAATGGTTTGTTTCTCTTTGTGACATCTGCTATGTGTGATATTTATAGTGTTAAAATATTATGTCTTGTGAGTGATTGTTTCAGTATTTTTTAAACTGCTGGAGATACTCTTTAGGCAGGGGAACCTGTTCGGATTTATCTTAAAAATGATGTGCGTTTAACGCGATATTAATACCGGACTTTCTTGTGTTAGACCTGTTTGAAATTTGACTTAATGATGGATATTCTAAACGGACGTTGTATTTCGCAAACGCTGTTGGTTTTTGCAGAATGATGCTTGTGGCAGTGACAATGCACTCGAGAACAGACAGTATTGTCGTCGGTTTAGAATTGGGCTGTATTACATAACTGTGAATTTAATATTGCTCATTTTCTTGACTACGATATGTGACGTATGCTAACACACTAACAGTCAATGTTGAAACTGTACTGTGGTGCTGCATAAGTGACTATCTTCATGGGAACAGTGTTATCACGAACCATGAATATTAACTGTAGATGGACCGTCTAACTTTGCAATTGGCAAATTATAGCAAATGGAATGTTAATTTAAACACGTCATGTGGACTCAGCCAAACTATCGTGTGTGAAAGTTGCAGTTGAACTAATGCGACTTTGAGGTGCTGCTTAAACAGTTACTTTGTTTCAGCCTACGACAAATGGATGCTACGCGACTTATTACCACCGCCAGCCGAAACACGATGTGAGGAAAAGAGGATATATTAATGCCAGGGACACGACTGGATGAACTTACAGGATTCATACCATCAACTTCAAACTGCTTTTTGCGCCGTCGACTGAAAACCATTCCTCTCTTCGAGAAACACAGTTGTAACCAATTTAATTTCTTTCTGCTTTGTAATAGCCTATCTCTTAATGTTTCTCTCTGCAAATAGCAGTAGTGTATTGTAAAGACTGTTCACCTTCAATGATTGTTGACCCCACCACTAACAGTAGTTATTCCCATAATTTATTTGATTTTGCTTTTCAGTGTTATTATTCGTTGCATGCGTTGTATGTGCCATTTGGAAGGGTGTGCTTCGATGTGTAAATACAGTAGTTTAGACAAGAGAATTTATGTGTTGTACTGTAAAACGTGGCCAGACGTGTAAGTTGGGTCATCCGCCATTGCAGTTATTTAAACCGACCGTATACAAAGAAATAGTTTATTCGCCTTTGCTTCAAGTTACCGTATTAGAGGGAACTTTGAAACTGACAGCTGTCAAAGTATGCGATCTTTGTTTACATGCCTCATAACGTCATATTTCCATTCATTCATATTTAGATGTAAATTTATCTGGATTTAACTGTTGCTGGTAAGCAAAATTACAGTACACTGTGTCATTATTTTTATTGTTTTCCACTATCAAAGGATTTCATTATCAGAATTTTAACAGGACTGTGAAACTTCTCATATAGAGGTTTGCTTTTGAAGTTTCCGGAAGTAAAATGGGTTCTTGGGGTTTATACAATATTAATCTTCCCCCATGAACCATGGACCTTGCCGTTGGTGGGGAGGCTTGCGTGCCTCAGCGATACAGATGGCCGTACCGTAGGTGCAACCACAACGGAGGGGTATCTGTTGAGAGGCCAGACAAACATGTGGTTCCTGAAGAGGGGCAGCAGCCTTTTCAGTAGTTGCAGGGGTAACAGTCTGGATGATTGACTGATCTGGCCTTGTAACATTAACCAAAACGGCCTTGCTGTGCTGTTACTGCGAACGGCTGAAAGCAAGGGGAAACTACAGCCGTAATTTTTCCCGAGGACATGCAGCTTTACTGTATGATTAAATGATGATGGCGTCCTCTTGGGTAAAATATTCCGGAGGTAAAATAGTCCCCCATTCGGATGTCCGGGCGGGGACTACTCAAGAGGACGTCGTTATCAGGAGAAAGAAAACTGGCATTCTACGGATCGGAGCGTGGAATGTCAGATTCCTTAATCGGGCAGGTAGGTTAGAAAATTTAAAAAGGGAAATGGATAGGTTAAAGTTAGATATAGTGGGAATTAGTGAAGTTCGGTGGCAGGAGGAACAAGACTTTTGGTCTGGTGATTACAGGGTTATAAATACAAAATCAAATAGGGGTAATGCAGGAGTAGGTTTAATAATGAATAAAAAAATAGGAGTGCGGGTTAGCTACTACAAACAGCATAGTGAACGCATTATTGTGGCCAAGATAGACACAAAGCCCATGCCTACTACAGTAGTACAAGTTTATATGCCAACTAGCTCTGCAGACGATGAAGAAATTGATGAAATGTATGACGAGATAAAAGAAATTATTCAGGTAGTGAAGGGAGACGAAAATTTAATAGTCATGGGTGACTGGAATTCGTCAGTAGGAAAAGGGAGAGAAGGAAACATAGTAGGTGAATATGGATTGGGGGGAAGAAATGAAAGAGGAAGCCGCCTTGTAGAATTTTGCACAGAGCATAACTTAATCATAGCTAACACTTGGTTCAAGAATCATAAAAGAAGGTTGTATACCTGGAAGAATCCTGGAGATACTAAAAGGTATCAGATAGATTATATAATGGTAAGACAGAGATTTAGGAACCAGGTTTTAAATTGTAAGACATTTCCAGGGGCAGATGTGGATTCTGATCACAATCTATTGGTTATGAACTGCAGATTGAAACTGAAGAAACTGCAAAAAGGTGGGAATTTAAGGAGATGGGACCTGGATAAACTGAAAGAACCAGAGGTTGTAGAGAGTTTCAGGGAGAGCATAAGGGAACAATTGACAGGAATGGGCGAAAGAAATACAGTAGAAGAAGAATGGGTAGCTCTGAGGGATGAAGTAGTGAAGGCAGCAGAGGATCAAGTAGGTAAAAAGACGAGGGCTAATAGAAATCCTTGGGTAACAGAAGAAATATTGAATTTAATTGATGAAAGGAGAAAATATAAAAATGCAGTAAATGAAGCAGGCAAAAAGGAATACAAACGTCTCAAAAATGAGATCGACAGGAAGTGCAAAATGGCTAAGCAGGGATGGGTAGAGGACAAATGTAAGGATGTAGAGGCCTGTCTCTCTAGGGGTAAGATAGATACTGCCTACAGGAAAATTAAAGAGACCTTTGGAGAAAAGAGAACCACTTGTATGAATATCAAGAGCTCAGATGGCAACCCAGTTCTAAGCAAAGATGGGAAGGCAGAAAGGTGGAAGGAGTATATAGAGGGTTTATACAAGGGTGATGTACTTGAGGACAATATTATGGAAATGGAAGAGGATGTAGATGAAGATAAAATGGGAGATAAGATACTGCGTGAAGAGTTTGACAGAGCACTGAAAGACCTGAGTCGAAACAAGGCCCCGGGAGTAGACAACATTCCATTAGAACTACTGATGGTCTTGGGAGAACCAGTCATGACAAAACTCTACCATCTGGTGAGCAAGATGTATGAGACATGCGAAATACCCACACACTTCAAGAAGAATATAATAATTCCAATCCCAAAGAAAGCAGGTGTTGACAGATGTGAAAATTACCGAACTATCAGTTTAATAAGTCACAGCTGCAAAATACTAACGCGAATTATGTACAGACGAATGGAAAAACTGGTAGAAGCGGACCTCGGGGAAGATCAGTTTGGATTCCGTAGAAATGTTGGAACACGTGAGGCAATACTAACCTTACGACTTATCTTAGAAGAAAGATTAAGAAAAGGCAAACCTACGTTTCTAGCATTTGTAGACTTAGAGAAAGCTTTTGACAACGTTAACTGGAATACTCCCTTTCAAATTCTGAAGGTGGCAGGGGTAAAATACAAGGAGCGAAAGGCTATTTACAATTTGTACAGAAAACAGATGGCAGTTATAAGAGTCGAGGGGCATGAAAGGGAAGTAGTGGATGGGAAAGGAGTGAGACAGGGTTGTAGCCTCTCCCCGATGTTATTCAATCTGTATATTGAGCAAGCAGTGAAGGAAACAAAAGAAAAATTGGGAATAGGTATTAAAATTCATGGAGAAGAAATAAAAACTTTGAGGTTCGCCGATGACATTGTAATTCTGTCAGAGACAGCAAAGGACTTGGAAGAGCAGTTGAACGGAATGGACAGTGTCTTGAAAGGAGGGTATAAGATGAACATCAACAAAAGCAAAACGAGGATAATGGAATATAGTCAAATTAAATCGGGTGATGCTGAGGGGATTAGATTAGGAAATGAGACACTTAAAGTAGTAAAGGAGTTTTGCTATTTAGGGAGTAAAATAACTGATGATGGTCGAAGTAGAGAGGATATAAAATGTAGACTGGCAATGGCAAGGAAATCGTTTCTGAAGAAGAGAAATTTGTTAACATCGAATATAGATTTAAGTGTCAGGAAGTCGTTTCTGAAAGTATTTGTATGGAGTGTAGCCATGTATGGAAGTGAAACATGGACGATAACCAGTTTGGACAAGAAGAGAATAGAAGCTTTCGAAATGTGGTGCTACAGAAGAATGCTGAAGATAAGGTGGGTAGATCACGTAACTAATGAGGAGGTATTGAATAGGATTGGGGAGAAGAGAAGTTTGTGGCACAACTTGACTAGAAGAAGGGACCGGTTGGTAGGACATGTTCTGAGGCATCAAGGGATCACAAATTTAGCATTGGAGGGCAGCGTGGAGGGTAAAAATCGTAGAGGGAGACCAAGAGATCAATACACTAAACAGATTCAGAAGGATGTAGGTTGCAGTAGGTACTGGGAGATGAAGAAGCTTGCACAGGATAGAGTAGCATGGAGAGCTGCATCAAACCAGTCTCAGGACTGAAGACCACAACAACAACAACAACAATATTAATTTACTTTATACAGGTTTTCTTTAAACATTTTCTGATTATAAATTCACAGTCATAGTAAATCTTCAGGAACAGTTTTCTTCAGATATGTCGACTGTGTAGTCACAGGACACTATTATGTGGATGCTGCCTGTTCGAATCTGCAGAATTCTGATCGAAGTTTCGAAATTTTGGCAATAGGTGATATTTGTTTGGCGGTGTTGTTCATACAGCAAATACAAAAACTTGACTATCAAAGAGGATGAACGGGTAGCCAGTTTTAAGGCGTGGGGTGATGAGCAAAGGGAAAATAAAGAACAGGAACCTGCTATGGAAAAGGTGGAAAAAGATACAGTAACTAAGACAGAACAGGTGTTGAGAGAGAAGTGGGGGAGAAAGTACAAATAGAAAGTATGTTTGCTGTACTGTTAGTGGAAATGAAAGATGTAAAAGAAGGATTGAGTAGAAAGATGGAAGCTGTTAGTAGGGAGGTAGACCGGTTAATAAATCTCAAAAGGATTTGGGAGAAGAACTTAGGAATTTAGATATGAAATTTGAACAAAAGTTTAAGGATGTTAAAAGCTAACTAGTTGATGGGATAAAAAAAAGATTTCTGAGATAAAGTCAGATAGGCAAAGATTTTGACAAGTTTAAAGATGATGTTAAAGAAACATTTAAAGAAACAGATATCGAGTTGGTGGTAAAGCAAAAGAGATTCAGGGAGGAGGCAAATAGAAGGGTGGAATGCTTGGATAAAAATATTGTAGCACAAGCTGAGGTGTGTGATAAGAGAAAGACAGAACTGAAAGAGTATCGTGATAGAATATTGCAGGAACACACCAAGAAAGCTCAAGCAGTAGTGGAAGAAGGTCCACTTCTGTGATTGAGAAAACACTAGGGACTTTGGAAAGAAAGATAGAGGATAGGAATTGCACAGCTCAATCTGTGGTAGTACATCTGAGAGATGGTAGTAATTTTAATAATATAGTGTTTTATCCTAAAGGCAGCGTCCATCTAGCGGCTTTTGTGAATAGTTTAAGAACTCAGTTTACTGTAGAGTGGATTGAGAAAGATAAATTAAGGAGGGCCAGTGCTTGTTTCAAAGGTGAGAGTTTAGATTTGGGGGGGAGGGGGGGGGGCATATGCACCAGATAAATATGAAACTTTTGAGGATTTTGTGGTAGCTTTCCTAGCAGAGTACTGGTCTAAGGAGAAACAGAGTGCTGTCATAGAGGCTTTTAAGGCAGCACCTTGCTATGATTACCGAATAGGGGGAGTATGAGAGAATATTGTGTGAGATGGATCCATAGGTTGAAACATTTGGATAGTACTTGGAGTGATCGATATACAATAGAGGTATTGATGGGGAAGTTACCTCCTAATAGGAGATGTGGGTTAATTGGGCATAATAATAATCTGAAAGATTTTATGATTGGGGTGAGAGATGTAGATAGATGGCAGACAAATTCTTCATTTAACGAGGTACCAAGAGAACAAGTAACAGACCAGCAGAGTGAATCAAGTACATGTGAGAGGTAGAGGAGACAGAGGTTGAGGAAATTTTAGACCTAATAATAGAGGTTTTGACAGGAGAGGAAGTTTTAATATGGGAAACAGTAGCCCACAACAGTGAGGCCCCATGCTGGGGCAGGTCAAATGTCCGGGCCTACCAATGTGGCCAGTTGCCACAATGATGCTAGATGTTTTGTAATGAGCAGGAATAGTAATGCTAATCATGGTGATAGGGGTTGTGAAAGTCAGAGCTTCGTGATTGAAGAGATAGGTCCTGAAGTTAAGTGTGGGAATAATGTAGTATTAGGTGCTTCATGTATGGAGGCGTTTTCCCATATGTCTGATGGTGTTAAAGAATATGAAAGAAAGAAAGCAGACAAGGAGAAGAAGAATAAAGTGATACAACTGGAAAGTAGTTGAAGTGGGGATGAAAAAAGAAGCAGTGAGGGTAATGATAGTGAGGAGGTAGAAGATTAAGTACAGGAGGATACATTTCTCTTGCAAAGTAATTTGCATAAGTCATGAGGGAGAGAACGGGCCAATTTCTGAGATTATTGAGGGAGAGACTTCTACCAATTACTTGAAGCATAGTATAGATATTAATGAGGAGGAGAAAGTTAATGTGTTTATTATTGGCAAGAATAAGGCTGGTTCAAATAGCTCTGAGCACTATGGGACTTAACTTCTGAGGTCATCCGTCCCTTAGAACTTAGAACTACTGAAAACTAACTAACCTAAGGACATCACACACATCCATGCCCGAGGCAGGATTCGAGCCTGCGACCGTAGTGGTTGCGCGGTTCCAGACTGTAGCGCCTAGAACCGCTCGGCCACTCCGGCCGGCGCAAGAGTAAGGGTGTGGCAACTTGTAGCGAGAAGGAAGAGAGTTTATGTGCAATCAGAGGGGAGTCAAAAGAAGGAGACAGCTCAGAGACAGGTTATAGAAAGTGGGAATGTGACAATATTGAATGAGATTTGTTACATGAGGATGAAGATGTGGGGGATATTAAAGCAAGACGACCTTTTGTGAAAATAAAAGCCTATGATAGGGACCAAAAGACTCTTTAGGACACAGGGAGTGAAATAAGTGCTGTAGCCGAGGAATTCTATAATTCTATAAAAGAAGGCAATGAAGTAATGAACGTAGCTACGTTGTGGTTGAAAATAATGGGTGCTACGGGCAAATTGAGCAAAGCTGTCAAGTGACAGATCATTTTAGAATTTGAACTTTGGGGCATAAGCTTAGTACTTAATTTTTTTGTGTTTCCTGGGCTCAGTGTGGAAATTATCCTGGGCATGAACTGGTTGATAGAGTGTAGAACAGAAGTAAATTGTGGGGACAGTTTTATCACTTTTCATAGTGAAGGATCAGAATCAAGTTTAAATTTTGATGGAATGATAGAGGATAGCAATGATTTAATTGGTCAGTTAAAAATGAGAGTCATGACAGTAGGAGTTGATATGGGAGATTTAGGATTGAAGTTGGATTATGGGGGTAGCAGAGAGGAAAGAGAGTCACTAAAAGAATTGAAGAACCAGATGGCCAAGATAGAAGGGTTAAGTAAGCAACAGAAAGAAGAGTTAAGAGAAGTCTTCTGCGTAAATAGATAGGTATTTTCGCACAGACCTGGTAAAGTTAAGAACACTGAATGTAATCTAGATGTGAAACCGTATGAAACTTTTGAAAGAAAACCTTTTTCTATACCATTTGCTTTGAGGGAAGCTGTATATAACGAAATTGAGAGGATGGAAGACTGTGGGGTTATGGAAAGGAGTAAGAGTGAATACAATAGTCCCTTAATAGTTGTGGGTATGAAAGATGGTAGTGTAAGGGTGGTCATTGATGCTAGGGCTTTGAACACCTTAGTTAGCAGAGAGACCGATCGCCCAGAGAATATGCATGGGATATTGCAAAAATATTGTAAAATGAACTACATGACTAGTCTCCGTGTAACGCGCGGCTACTGGCATGTCCCGCTTGCGGAGGAGTATAGGAAGTATACGGCTTTTCTGGTAAATCGGAAATGTTACCAATATAGGCCTACTGTAGTACCATTTGCTTGGAACATTAGTGCTACAGTGTTCATTCGGGCACTGTACCAGGTCTTAGGACCAGAATTGAGTTCTAAAATATCTGTATACGTAGACGATTTGTTAATTACTACTGAATCATGGGAGGAACATTTTAGTTTATTGAGTGACGTATTTCAGGCTTTGAGGAAAGGGGGCATGACTTTTAGACAAGAGATAGATGTAGAACATGTGAAATTATATTGTATTAAGGGGTTCAAGGGGAAAAGAAAATAGAGAATATATGTAAATGCGTGAGGAGGTATCAAAACCATGATGAGATCTGGAAAATGATCAAGAGGGACTTAGATATGCCAAAGGTAATGATAAATTGCCGAAATACTATAAAGTGTACTGTGGGTTCTTGATTAGGCGAACTAATGAAAATTCAGAGGAATGGAAGATGTGTTGGCACAGTGAGTACATAGATGATACAATTGACTATATTCATCTGAGTTTTGGACGTATAGGTGCAAAGAAGTGCATACAGAAATAAGGGAGTGTGTAGCTTTTGACAATATGGTAAGGAGAGAAAATAACCAAATTAAGACGTGCCGGGTTCCTATGCAAAATGTAAAACCTAATGATTTGATGGGGTTATTATCTATGGATTTTTACAGACCTTTGCCAAACACGAGAGGAGATTTAGCCTATATTTTTGTAGTTTTTTCTAAATTCATAAGGTTGTACCCTTTGTGTAAAACAGCTGGTAAGGCGATTCTGACTAAACTTGAAAAGGAATATTTTATAAAATTTGGTAAACCGAAGGCAATACTTTCCGACAACGGATCTCAGTTTACTGGTAAGCATTGGAAGGAAGGTCTTACTGACCAGGGAACAGCAGTGATATATACGTCGACTTACCACCCGTGAGGAAATGCGGCAGAGCGTTACATGGCGGAAATTTGAAGGTTATGCCGCATTTATTGTAGTAGTAATCATAGTTATGGGGAGATATTGTGGAAACTATTGAGGATGTAATGAACACCATACCCCATGATATAACTGGGTGTACCCCATTTGAGATTATGAAGGAAGAGAGATCATTGAGTTTTATAGAGGGAAAGTTGTCGTTTCCTCATAGGGATGAGTTGAGTTGGGATGAAAAGAAGAGACGACTGAGAGAATTAATGGAAAAGAGGTTAAAGGAGAGGAGGAGACGGCATGATGAAAAGATAAGGAAGGTCGAGATCAAGATGGGAGACTTAGTGTTAGTGAAGGCTTATGAGAAATATAAGGACATTAGCAATGAGATATCAAAGATTTTTTATGTGTATAAAGGTCCATTTGAGGTAGTGGATATACCTCATCCGAACGCATATTATCTGGTGTATCTAAAGTGAAGGAAGAAGTTTGCTCTGAAGAATACAGTAGATTTGTATCACATAAACCCAGAGTGTAAGACCTCAGGTGATTCACTACACCTTGGTGAATATGTGCTGTAGCATGCACAGGGCCCCAAGTTGTAGTAGTGCTATTTCTTCTTGACATTTTTGCACTGCTGCCTACTCTTTTACTATTCTTTATATCTATTAATACAACTCTTCAGCTGTCAACTTATCCAGGATTAGGAATGAGTAAAGATAACCTGATATGACAAGTTCTACCTGAACGTGACAATTTTATTGGTGATGAATTAGAGATAGAAGAGTGCTTAGGAACTAACGAGCGGAGGAAAATTGTTTGGGACCATCTTGTTGGGAAATGGTAGTGGGACGATGTAGGAATATTTCTGGTTCAAAGTGTACAATTTATACAGGAATAACAAGGAATTTTAGATACTTGTTTCAGTGTAATAGAATTAATGATTGAAGATATGAAGGAATCAGTGATGCATGATAAGTAAGGAGTGGAGAGTAACTAAGAGGTATGGTTGTTTTGCTGATGTGGGTGAATAAAAGTGTAAGGTGTGAGGGCTGAAAGAAGTCAGTAATTTTGATGAACGGTGATAAACAAAATTAAATACTACATAATTGATGAAATGAAGAAGGGATAAATGGGAATAATAATAGGGAACGAGGAATAAGTGAAGTAAGACGAGGAGTAATAATGTGAAAAGTAATAAGAGTATTAGATTAAGATGAGTTGAGGTAGAGTGCATAATTTTGCATTGAAAGATAAGAAGGTAAAATGGATGAATGGGTAGTTGAAGGTAGTACTCAGCATCTAGATGGAGGACTTAATTACAATATTGATGACTTAATCGAAAGATGTGGTGAAGGAGGAGTTCTTGCATGTAGGATTTTGTAGTATTGTGATTTGGAATAATGAAGACGTAAGCTGACAGATGGGGTGAGAACTTTGGAAATACGACGAGATATTTAAATCAGTAATTTATTAATCGAGTTTGTGTTGTTACAGCATAAGATGAGAAGCAATAACTTTCAAGAGATACGACATACTATAAGAAAAACACATGCAATAACTATTTGTAAAGGAATTTAATGACTGAGAATTCAAGTACAAAAAAAAAGGCTGTAAATGGGACTCGCTGATATAGAGCCATTAGTGTGAAGCAGTAGTAAAGACACTCAGAGGTGTGATGAAAAGTGTTGTGTAATATGTCGCTTTTCAGTGTATTTGTACTAGTCGTTTCATGCATTGTATGTGTCTTTGGGAAGGGTGTGTTTCGATGTGTGTATACAGTACTTTAGACAGGAGAATTTACGTGTTTTACTGTGAAATGTGACCAGATATGTAAGTTGAGGTATCCGCCATTGAAGTTATTTACACCGACCAAATGCAAAGAAGTAGCTTATTCGCCATTGGTTCAAGTTAGTATATTAGAGGGTACTTCGAATCTCACAGCTGTCATAGTACGCGATCTTCGTTTAAATGCCACTTAACCTCATATTTCGAATCATTCATGTTTAGACGCAAATTTATCTGGATTTAACTGTTACTGGTAAGCAAAATTTCAGTATACTGTGTCATTATTTATCAAATTAGCTTCAGAGCGTTTTACTGTTTTCTACTATCAACGAATTTTATTATCAGAATTTTAACAGTATTGGGAAACCTCTCATATAGAGGTTTGCTTCTGAAGTTTTCTGAAGTAAAACGGGTTCTTGGGGTTTATACAATATTAATTTACTTCATGCAGTTTTTCTTTAAACAATTTTCTGATTACAAATTCACGGTCATAGTAAATCTCCAGGAACCGTTTTCTTCACAGTTTACATGGAATGGATTGGGTGCTCTGGTCCAGTTGAACCGACCTGGCCAACCAGATCGCCCAACATCAATCACATCGAACGTTTATGGGACATGATCGAGGGGTCAGTTAGTGCACAAAATCCTGTAGCCTCAAACCTGTCGCAATTATGGACGCCTATAGAGGCAGCATGGCTCAGTCTTTCTACAGGGGACATCCAACGCCCTGTTTACTCCTATCGCAATTATGGACGCCTATAGAGGCAGCATGGCTCAGTCTTTCTACAGGGGACGTGCAACGCCTTGTTTAGTCCAAGCCACATGGAGTTGCTGCACTACGTGGGACAAAAGGAGATGCGACACGATAGTAGGCGGTATCCCTTGACTTTTGTCACCTCAGTGTATATCGTGAACAGTAACGGCCTTATAACACTTTCTTTAATTACCCAAGAAGTTAATTTCAGTTTTCACGATATCGCTCCCCTTAAGAATAATAATTTCAGTGATAACTGCTAGGAAGTCTTGAATCCAGTTGCAAAGGAAGGACGATGCTTCACAAGCTTTTATTTTGTTCACTAAGTGAAAGTGTGAAAAAGAATCGAATCCCATGAACCATGGACCTTGCCGTTGGTGGGGAGGCTTGCGTGCCTCAGCGATACAGATGGCCGTACCGTAGGTGCAACCACAACGGAGGGGTATCTGTTGAGAGGCCAGACAAACATGTGGTTCCTGAAGAGGGGCAGCAGCCTTTTCAGTAGTTGCAGGGGTAACAGTCTGGATGATTGACTGATCTGGCCTTGTAACATTAACCAAAACGGCCTTGCTGTGCTGTTACTGCGAACGGCTGAAAGCAAGGGGAAACTACAGCCGTAATTTTTCCCGAGGACATGCAGCTCTACTGTATGATTAAATGATGATGGCGTCCTCTTGGGTAAAATATTCCGGAGGTAAAATAGTCCCCCATTCGGATCTCCGGGCGGGGACTACTCAGGAGGACGTCGTTATCAGGAGAAAGAAAACTGGCGTTCTACGGATCGGAGC
Organism: Schistocerca nitens; assembly: GCF_023898315.1. NCBI lineage: Eukaryota > Metazoa > Arthropoda > Insecta > Orthoptera > Acrididae > Schistocerca > Schistocerca nitens. The sequence continues at coordinate 618,381,436 of NC_064616.1, read as the reverse complement.
GTGGAATGTCAGATCCCTTAATCGGGCAGGTAGGTTAGAAAATTTAAAAAGGGAAATGGATAGGTTAAAGTTAGATATAGTGGGAATTAGTGAAGTTCGGTGGCAGGAGGAACAAGACTTTTGGTCTGGTGATTACAGGGTTATAAATACAAAATCAAATAGGGGTAATGCAGGAGTAGGTTTAATAATGAATAAAAAAATAGGAGTGCGGGTTAGCTACTACAAACAGCATAGTGAACGCATTATTGTGGCCAAGATAGACACAAAGCCCATGCCTACTACAGTAGTACAAGTTTATATGCCAACTAGCTCTGCAGACGATGAAGAAATTGATGAAATGTATGACGAGATAAAAGAAATTATTCAGGTAGTGAAGGGAGACGAAAATTTAATAGTCATGGGTGACTGGAATTCGTCAGTAGGAAAAGGGAGAGAAGGAAACATAGTAGGTGAATATGGATTGGGGGGAAGGAATGAAAGAGGAAGCCGCCTTGTAGAATTTTGCACAGAGCATAACTTAATCATAGCTAACACTTGGTTCAAGAATCATGAAAGGAGGCTGTATACATGGAAGAAGCCTGGAGATACTGACAGGTTTCAGATAGATTATATAATGGTAAGACAGAGATTTAGGAACCAGGTTTTAAATTGTAAGACATTTCCTGGGGCAGATGTGGATTCTGACCACAATCTATTGGTTATGAACTGCAGATTGAAACTGAAGAAACTGCAAAAAGGTGGGAATTTAAGGAGATGGGACCTGGATAAGCTGAAAGAACCAGAGGTTGTAGAGAGTTTCAGGAAGAGCATAAGGGAACAATTGACAGGAATGGGGGAAAGAAATACAGTAGAAGAAGAATGGGTAGCTCTGAGGGATGAAGTGGTGAAGGCAGCAGACGATCAAGTAGGTAAAAAGACTAGGGCTAATAGAAATCCTTGGGTAACAGAAGAAATATTGAATTTAATTGATGAAAGGAGAAAATATAAGAACGCAGTAAATGAAGCAGGCAAAAAGGAATACAAACGTCTCAAAAATGAGATCGACAGGAAGTGCAAAATGGCTAAGCAGGGATGGCTAGAGGACAAATGTAAGGATGTAGAGGCTTATCTCACTAGGGGTAAGATAGATACTGCCTACAGGAAAATTAAAGAGACCTTTGGGGAGAAGAGAACCACTTGTATGAATATCAAGAGCTCAGATGGCAACCCAGTTCTAAGCAAAGAAGGGAAAGCAGAAAGGTGGAAGGAGTATATAGAGGGTTTATACAAGGGCGATGTACTTGAGGACAATATTATGGAAATGGAAGAGGATGTAGATGAAGACGAAATGGGAGATAAGATACTGCGTGAAGAGTTTGACAGAGCACTGAAAGACCTGAGTCAAAACAAGGCCCCGGGAGTAGACAACATTCCATTAGAACTACTGATGGCCTCGGGAGAGCCAGTCATGACAAAACTCTACCATCTGGTGAGCACGATGTATGAGACAGGCGAAATACCCTCAGACTTCAAGAAGAATATAATAATTCCAATCCCAAAGAAAGCAGGTGTTGACAGATGTGAAAATTACCGAACTATCAGTTTAATAAGTCACAGCTGCAAAATACTAACGCGAATTCTTTACAGACGAATGGAAAAACTGGTAGAAGCCGACCTCGGGGAAGATCAGTTTGGATTCCGTAGAAATGTTGGAACACGTGAGGCAATACTGACCTTACGACTTATCTTGGAAGAGAGATTAAGAAAAGGCAAACCTACGTTTCTAGTATTTGTAGACTTAGAGAAAGCTTTTGACAATGTTGACTGGAATACTCTCTTTCAAATTCTGAAGGTGGCAGGGGTAAAATACAGGGAGCGAAAGGCTATTTACAATTTGTACAGAAACCAGATGGCAGTTATAAGAGTCGAGGGGCATGAAAGGGAAGCAGTGGTTGGGAAAGGAGTAAGACAGGGCTGTAGCCTGTCCCCGATGTTATTCAATCTGTATATTGAGCAAGCAGTAAAGGAAACAAAAGAAAAATTCGGAGTAGGTATTAAAATTCATGGAGAAGAAGTAAAAACTTTGAGGTTCGCCGATGACATTGTAATTCTGTCAGAGACAGCAAAGGACTTGGAAGAGCAGTTGAACGGAATGGACAGTGTCTTGAAAGGAGGATATAAGATGAACATCAACAAAAGCAAAACGAGGATAATGGAATGTAGTCAAATTAAGTCGGGTGATGCTGAGGGAATTAGATTAGGAAATGAGACACTTAAAGTAGTAAAGGAGTTTTGCTATTTAGGGAGTAAAATAACCGATGATGGTCGAAGTAGAGAGGATGTAAAATGTAGACTGGCAATGGCAAGGAAAGCGTTTCTCAAGAAGAGAAATTTGTTAACATCGAATATAGATTTAGGTGTCAGGAAGTCGTTTCTGAAAGTATTTGTATGGAGTGTAGCCATGTATGGAAGTGAGACATGGACGATAACTAGTTTGGACAAGAAGAGAATAGAAGCTTTTGAAATGTGGTGCTACAGAAGAATGCTGAAGATAAGGTGGGTAGATCACGTAACTAATGAGGAGGTATTGAATGGGGTTGGGGAGAAGAGAAGTTTGTGGCACAACTTGACTAGAAGAAGGGATCGGTTGGTAGGACATGTTTTGAGGCATCAAGGGATCACAAATTTAGCATTGGAGGGCAGCGTGGAGGGTAAAAATCGTAGAGGGAGACCAAGAGATGAATACACTAAGCAGATTCAGAAGGATGTAGGTTGCAGTAGGTACTGGGAGATGAAGAAGCTTGCACAGGATAGAGTAGCATGGAGAGCTGCATCAAACCAGTCTCAGGACTGAAGACCACAACAACAACACCTTTCGGAAGTCAAAAAACACAGTCAACCTGGGCACTGTTATATGTATACGAATCCTGCATTTCATAGACAAATAGAGCCATCTTAGTTTTCTATGATTTCTGTTTCTGCAGTCCATGTAGACTTTTATAAAGATTTTCATGCTCCAAGATGATCCTTATACGTGAGCATATAACGTGTTCCACAATTTTACGACATGTTAATGTCAACGATGTAAGCCTACCATGTTGTAACGGTTGTGCTTTGACATAATATTTTTTCCCCATATGCTCTTACTATGTACCTATATGTTTAGTTTGACGTTGATACTACATCAGACTATTTTATGATCTGAAGATGGCAGTGGCCGATACCATTAACAGTGAAGTGTAAAAGTTTATGTGATCAAGAGGGACCTGTAATATAAAGTGCAAAAAATATGATCACGGACTCATTTTCAGACTTTATGTCTTCAATTGATAAGGCAGAAGGCTGCCAACCAGTGTGTGTAGGCAGTAGCAGCCACTAGGGTTTTCCGGCGCGGTCCGGCGAAGAGGCTGTGCCACCCGGTTTCACTCGACACGGCCATTCTACGCGACGTAGCCACAGCCGTTTTGAGGACTTCATCCATAATTACGAGCTAATTCGTCTCGTAACGCCTAAGTTGCATTGATTACTTGAGTACTAGTCTCCAAAGTAAAGATGGCTGCCATCTGGGATGCCACGTTCGGGAAGGGACCGACATCATCTTGTAAAAAGACCCCTGTAGTTTCAAAGATTTGCTGGAGAGACATTTATTAACTGATCCTAAAGCTGTAGCGATGATTCAGAATTGCATTTACAATAAGCTACCATATTTCCTTGGATGACATCATTCATAAAAGGTACTTGAACTAATGACTTTTTATCTGCTTAAGTTATTATAAATCACTGACTTTGTCCATTTCAGACTTTCTTCCGGAAAATATTTTAGCAGGTAGGGGGCCCGTTAGGCATGATCTTGCTGCAATCATTGCTGTGAAGACATGACAATTAAGCGAACTTTCCGGCTATCTACAACTGTGATCAATATAATTGCAAATAGTAGACTTAACTGCCTCAAATACATTTTATTTAATTAATACTATCACTGTTGCACTTGGTGCTGGAACATTAATTACTATTTTCTTTCGGTGATATAACACCAGTAAAATGTATGACAAACATTTATTTTTCATCTCATTCGTATACAAAGTGTCCCTCCTTAGAGTCGGCAGGCGCATTTTCTCTGGTGTTTCAGCAGATATTTGCGATTTCGTTTTTACACTGTGTAGCTGGAGTCAGCCCAGACAAGTACTGCTCATCATGGTTTATGCGACGCCCAGTGTCGACCAAAAGTATCGCATTGTTTAACATTACAAACAAAATTATTTTTAAGGCGTTGTTTAACGTGGCCATTCAATAGCGCAGTCCTAAATTAGTCTTTTATTTTATTGACATGTTTTAACTGGGGCAGTAAAACATGAAGGAAAGCCAGTACGCCAGCAGCGACTGAGCAACACTGCTCCATGGCGGTAGTAGTCAGCCTGCTGGAGTACTGGTTATTCTTCGTGTTTTTCTGTCCCTGCTCATACATATCAGTAAAGCCAATATAGAAGTAGACTAATTTTGGACCGCTCTGTCGAATAGACACGTAAAATTCCACTTTAAATTTTTTTTACGGGAAACAAACTGATGAACTGTATTTGTTTCGACTGATTCCAGCTACACATTGCAAAAATTAAATTGCAAATATCTGCAGTAACACCAGAGAAACGCGCCTGACGACTCTTACGAGGGACACGCCGTATATGTGGACTCGACTTCTTTCACGAAGTTTAGAGTTGCCTTTTTGCATTGTTGGTTAATGCGTTGTGTCAGAGCTCAGGTTAATTTGAAGTAGCATAGAAATGTAGCAAATTTTAGTTTTTGGCGTGTCCACTACTACCATATGTGAGAAAGAGCGTGGAAGGCTGAAAAGAGAGTGAAAATGGAAGAGCTTGAAGGTCGATACGTTGCCAGGGATAGAGAGTGTGTGTACGGCTTTTACAACCATAGTGCAGCGAGAACAGAGACTGCCAGCTGACTACATAGAACGCGCTTTTTTGAAGTCAATAATTTTTTCCTGCACGATATGGATGTTATAATACTGAATCTGACTAAATACCTTAGCTCAAACGAAGTTTGGGAGACGAAAATTGTTGCGGTATGAAGGGGAAAAAAAATGGTTCAAATGTCTCTGAGCACTATGGGACTTAACATCTGAGGTCATCAGTCCCCTAGAACTTAGAACTACTTAAACCTAACTAACCTAAGTACATCACACACATCCATGCCCGAGGCAAGATTCGAACCTGCAACCGTAGCGGTCTCGCGGTTCCAGACTGAAGCGCCTACAATCGCTCGGCCACTCCGGCCGGCTGTGAAGGAAAAGGCAGTGCTCGTGACAACTAGTGCTTGATGCATTAGAGGTAGCGATTTAAATACCCCAAGAGTGAACGAACTTTTCAATGTGCAGCTGTCTGATTAAGCTTCCTGATAATGTAAATCATCTTTGAGTCTGTCCAGCCACTTGAAATCGTTCCTTGCTCCAGCAACGTATAATAAACTGCTGCTAGTACACGGGCAATATATAAAATCGTACAGATGTCTCATCAGCTCTAGATAATTTTCCTCTGTTGAACAATTTTGGTTGATTTACAATTTCTCGATCACTTATCTCAATACATGTGATTTCGGCATTCGCATGATATTTGAAAAGAGGACCTGTATTATGATATTCCGCAGAGAAAGAGATTAATCTGTAGAAAAAATGACGTCCATGAAAATAAAGCTATAAAATACGTGTGCGAAAAGAAAACTTCCGGACGCAGCGGATAGAATATCTGTTCAGAAAACGAGTTTGTAAGTGAGACTGTTCTTTCACTAACTACTCACAGAAAGCCCTGAGCTGTACCATGCAGCCAGAGTGATGGTACTGACCATTTTTTCCCAATAGTACTGTCTTTTCATTCTTCCTTTACATTTAAGAACTCGAACAAAAGTAGTTATACTCGTCAAATGAGCCTTTTGTTTTACGAAGCACAAGACAGAGAGTCTGAATCAAAGTCGTAGATCTGAGAAAGTATTACGGTAATGTTTTGGTATTAGAGAATGTCCAGAGGGCATGGAAGACAATTCAGCTTCTTCTTAAGACACTTACAAAAACTAGAGCAACTGAATATGTATTATTTCATTCTTTGGCACAGTTTCAAACACAAACTCGTAAACAGATCAGACAGCTAGTTATATCAGCTAGATACTAGTTGAACACCGGTTATACTAGTTCACTAAGATCAAAACAGCACACAGATACACTGTTAATTCGACGTTTCCATTTTTCCTTACAAAACAATATAAAAAAATTGTAGGACTACCAGTCAGCTGTAGCTTGGGTTCCAACTCCGTTTTGCAGCCTTTCTACCACGAGGATAGTAGCACAATTTATCAGTGTTGTCAACGAATCATGCAAGCTCACTTGAAAGACAATTCTTCCATTTAAATTCATAAGACTCAAAAAGTAGAGGTAATTAAGTGCATTTTTGTAGCCCACATCCCAGCATTTGATGTTACCCGTGTAATTGGTGTTCTCTGTTTGCTTGTTGATTTCTTGAAAAGTGGAGTGCTTTCGGAAGAACTCTGCACAGTGTAAACAAAACACAAGTAATACAAACTTTACAATACTCCTCAGGCGTTGGTGCTTTGTGTGATGCCGGATAACAGTTACTACACACTCTCCTTTAGAAGAAGCGCCAAATATTTAAACAGGAACATGATGAACCACTTTGTGTTCGTATAAGCATGTAACTAGATTCCAACTAATAAGGTGCAATATGTTTGTTAATATGGATACAAAGAAATCCAATACCTTAATATGACGACACAGGTGACTGGTTGCTTGTATTTAACGAGAGAAGAGCAACCGATAGAGATCCAGAAACGGAAATTAAATAATCAAAAATTCCATAATTACTTTCAGTGTGCTTTTCGGCCTCACAATAATACATGTTGCTCCTTTACTATCATTCTTGGGTTCAGTTTTAGGGTACACAGGTACATGGGTATGGTCAGTAGTGCTCCAGGTATGTCTGACTGAACCACTAGTGTTCTCCACATACATAAACGACCTGAAAGATCACGTAAGGAGCAGTCGGTGACTGTTTGATGATGACGCCATAGTGTACGAGAAAGTGACATCGTTGAGTGAGCGTAGGAGGATAAAGGACGACTTAAACAGCTTGCTCTAAGTGTAGAAAAATGTAAGTTAACGCAGATGTGTAGGAAAAAATTCCTGTAATATTCGACTACGGTATTAGTGGTCGTCGATTACATACAAGGCATAAAGTTGCAAATCGATACGAAATGAGATTATCACGTAAGGTCGTTACTAGGAAAGTCGATTGGTTGACTTCGGTTTATTGGGAGAATTCCACGTAAGTGTAATTCATCTATAACGGAAAACACTGGTACTACCCATTTTTTAGTACTGTTTGAGTGTTTCGGATCCCCAAGCGTCTGGTTAGCAATTCAGATGTACGCTCCTAGATGTGTAACCTATAGATCCAATCAACAAGCGAGTATTATGGAGAAGGTCAATGAACTCAAATCGGAACCCCCAGAGGGAAGACGACGTTCTTTTCGCGAAATACTAATAATAAAGTTTAGAGAACCGGCATTTTCAGCTGACTGAAAAACGAGATTACTGCCACCAACGAACTGCGGAGACAAAATACAAGAAACAAGGGCTCATACATAGGCATACAGACAGTCGTTTTTTCCCTCGCTCCATTTGTGAGTGGACCAGGAAATGGAATGTTTCGTAGTGGTACAAGATACTCGCTCTCATGCCCAGTACCTACATCTACATTTACACTGCACATACTCTGCAAACCACTGTGCAGTGCACAGTAGAGGGAGCAGTAGGACAAAGCCGGTATGGTCCCACTCTGCATTGTTGCCAAAATTATTTAACATGGTGGATTCAAGATGGCGCTCACAGGTGTGGCAACATCGCAGTGATGTCATGGTGGGAAGTTTAAATCTTGGCAGGAAAACAGGTCAATTGGGCAACCTCCACTAAAATAACCCCCCTCCCCTCCCTCCCCTCCCTCCCCTCCCCTCCCTCTTCCCTTCCCCTCCCATGCCCCAGCTGGAAATAGGCAGGCAAAGGACAGTTAGTGCTGGGGTGTTGGATAGGACAGATGCAAGTCTTTATTTTATATGCATTGATCCCCTCCCCCATCTGGATTTGGTGGAAAAGGACTCAGATAGGATGGTGTATTCACCATGAGCTCCAGAGTCCAGCTGATCTAGTTCACAACACCGCCACCAGAGGGCGCTGTCGTTCCTCCCCCTCTCCCCTCCCATGACGTAATTAAAGATGGTGGTCTGAGAAAAATGGTGGGAAAAGGACTCAACCCATGTCTAGCTGCTGGACTGAGAGGACGGACGTAATTGTTTACTGTGTTCAATGGGCGAGATGCCTGTGCTGGAGAAGATAAAGTCTATTAGCATGTGAGGACTGTGTCAGTAGTAGTGATATTTGGTGAAGAGGAATACACTACATGAAATAATGAAGATGGGGCTAAGTTACGCTTCGCAACTCATGCTGATAAATGCGTGTGCTGTCACGTCCCACTGACAAGTCCTAAGAGGGAGTAGGAAGGCCTGTACGAATGCGCGTCATGGAAGACACCGATAAGGTACGTCGCTAACAGCTTGTGCTAGTGGGCCGCCTGCTCTTCACTTGTTCAGCTGAAAAGTAGGCTACTGAGTGGGTTAGAGTACTGAACTCGGCAGGAATCTCGGGGATTCGAGGAAGATGTCATAAAGAGGGAGATAGGATTACTATTACTGGAAGCACTTCATTTGGTTATAAGAATTTCTGTTCTTCCCTGAGCCTAAGTCTTGTGAACAGAGGCGAGCGTCCCAGCCTAAGTGTCGACTACATCTTATTCTTCTAAGTCCAGCCCCTGTCAGATAGTGACACTAGCTAACCTCCTCCCTACGACTATACAACAATGACCCTTACAGTAGGGTGGGTAGCCCTTTTACAGGCGTCTTTGCGCACGGCCTCATCCTTCTGGAAGCTTCTACCCTTACTTATATGGGCGGGGCTGATCACGAGGTAGCGCGTGACACCAGCATGGCGTACACGCACGATATTTCCACACTGACTGTGTTGAAAGGTCACTTTTCCTCGCTTACTCCAAGCCGCGTGATGCTACAGAGTCCGCCCTTGTTGGCAGAACAAATACACTATTGGCCACTGAAATTGCTACACCACGAAGATGACGTGCTACAGACGCGAAATTTAACCGACAGGAAGAAGATGCTGTGATATGCAAATGATTAGCTTTTCAGAACATTCACACAAGGTTGGCGCCGGTGGCGACATCTACAATGTGCTGACATGAGGAAAGTTTCTAACCGATTCCTCATACACAAACAGCAGTTGACCGGCGTTGCCTGGTGAAACGTTGTTGTGATGCCTCGTGTAAGGAGGAGAAATGCGTACCATTACCTTTCCGACTTTGATAAAGGTCGGATTGTAACCTATCGCGATTGAGGTTTATCATATCGCGACATTGCTGCTCGCGTTGGTCGAGATCCAATGACTGTTAGTGAATATTGAATCGGTGGGTTCAGGAGGGTAGTACGGAACACCGTGCTGGGTCCCAATGGCATCGTATCACTAGCAGTCGATATGACAGGCATCTTATCCGCATGGCTGTAACGGATCGAGCAGCCACGTCTCTCTCCCTGAGTCAACAGATGGCGACGTCTGCAAGACAACAACCATCTGCAGGAACAGTTCGGCGACGTTTGCAGCAGCATGGACTATCAGCTCGGAGACCATGGCTGCGGTTACCCTTGACGCTGCATCACAGACAGGAGCGCCTGCGATGGTGTACTCAACGACGAACCTGGGTGCACGAATGGCAAAACGTCATTTCTTCGGATGAATCCAGGTTCTGTTTACAGCATCATGATGATCGCATCCGTGTTTGGCAACATAGCGGTGAACGCACATTGGAAGCGTGTATTCGTCTTCGCCATACTGGCGTATCACCCGGCATGATGGTATGGGGTGCCATTGGTTACACGTCTCGGTCACCTCTTGTTCGCATTGACGGCGCTTTGAACAGTGGACGTTACATTTCAGATGTGTTACGACCCGTGGCTCTACCCTTCATTCGATCCCCGCGAAACCCTACATTTCAGCAGGATAATGCACGACGGCATGTTGCAGGTCCTGTACGGGCCTTTCTAGATACAGAAAATGTTGGACTGCTGCCGTGGCCAGCACATTCTCCAGATCTCTCACCAACTGAAAACGTCTGGTCAATGGTGGCCGAGCAACTGGTTCGTCACAATACGCCAGTCACTACTCTTGATGAACTGTGGTATCGGGTTGAAGCTGCATGGGCAGCTGTACCTGTACGCGCCATCCAAGCTCTGTTTGACTCAATGCCCAGGCGAATCAAGGCCGTTATTACGGCCAGAGGTGGTTGAACTGGGTACTGATTTCTCAGGATCTATGCACCCAAATTGCGTGAAAATGTAATCACATGTCAGTTCTAGTATAATATATTTGTCCAATGAATACCCGTTTATCATCTGCATTTCTTCTCGGTGTAGCAATTTTAATGGCCAGTAGTGTAGTAAATAGTGGCTGCTTCTGGTCACGTGCGCGCCTCTTCTGCTCTGGCTAAGAACTTATTTTCTACTATACCACCGAGCGAGGTGGCGCAGTGGTTAGCACACTGGACTCGCATTCGGGAGGACGACGGTTCAATCCCGTCTCCGGCCATCCTGATTTAGGTTTTCCGTGATTTCCCTAAATCGCTTCAGGCAAATGCCGGGATGGTTCCTTTGAAAGGGCACGGCCGATTTCCCTCCCCATCCTTCCCTCACCCGAGCTTGCGCTCCGTCTCTAATGACCTCGTTGTCGACGGGACGTTAAACACTAATCTCCTCCTCCTCCTCTACTATACTAATGAACTTAGCTTGTTTTTCTGCTATTCGCAACAGTGTTGTAACCGTTGATCATAAAAAAAATAGATGAAAGTTCAGGCAGTCAGTGTTCCGAAGTGCGAGAGGCAAGACGTTCACCCCAGAGCCTGGCGGCCTGCTGGAAGAGACGCAACGCGCCGGCTTATGGTACGGCCAGGGAGCGCTCTGGCTTACGGCACGGTCACGCGGTAGCCGCTAAGCACTTCCTGTTGGATTGGAAATACCCGCGGCCTTCCTCCTCCTCCCCCTCCCCAGCACACGGATACCCTTTGTCGCTGAACATGAACTGCTTCAGGAGTTATTAAATATGGTGTTGCTTGAAGATATCACAGAAATTAATGTACCACTGCACAAAGAGAGAGAGAGAGAGAGAGAGCTTTGCAAATGACACGAGAATGTTTAAACAATCACACATTTTATTCTGAGGAATACCACAACCGCCATACTTGAACACGGACTCTAAAAGAAAAAGATTGCGACACAGTTATGAGACCGTCCCAGAGAAATGTCGCGTGTTTTGTGGGAAGTACCCTTGTCTTCGAGCACGAGCAGCATTGGGAGTTACTAAATACAGTTGAATATGTCTCTAAATGCACTTTCAAAAAGATCGCTGCACAATAGTTTGCTTCAGTTTAGCGACGTATACCGCCACATTCGAACATGGTCTCTAAAAAGATCGCTGCACATTTGTGAAACCTCCCTGATACACTTCACACGATATATCCCGAAATCGATATCAGCTGCAATATCTGATTTTACACACCAAAACGATGATATTTGGAAGTCGAAATAAATATCTCAGGCCGGCCGGGGTGGCCGGGCGGTTCTAGGTGCTATAGTCTGTAACGGCGCGACCGCTATGGTCGCAGGTTCGAATCCTGCCCGGGCATGAATGTGTGTGATGTCCTTAGGTTAGCTAGGTTTAAGTAGCTCTACGTTCTAGGGGACTGATGACATCGGAAGTTAAGTCCCATAGTGCTCAGAGCCATTCGAACCATTTTTTAAATATCTCTGTAACTCTAAACAGGACGCTCACCTCTTTACGAGTTTCAGCTGCTTGTTTGAAGGAGCTGTCAGAGAGAGAGAAAGCTTCCTGAGTCCTACAGCTGATGTGGTGTTCATCACTTTTCTGAAACGGTGAGGTGACTTCCTTTTATATTTGCTGCTGCTGGAGTCAGGGAAGTTATTTTTCTCACTTCTCGAAGCACTGTCTAAGCACAGACGGGAGAATCGGAACAATTACGCAAACTGAATTCGAAGCAATGTTCTACAGACGGGAAAAATGGCTGGAACTTTCGGATAATTTCCAATGTCCTACAACTGCTGGTCTGGAGATGCTCTAAATCCACAATGGCAGGTGAAGGACAGCAGAGGTGGATTGTCTGCTTGGACGTGTCTTGAACATTCAAACAAAGAAGACATTATGTTACTCTTAGACATACAGAACTCTCCGTAGATACCCTGACCCCAGTATTCTACCAATGTGCCGCAATCTGCTACCTGTTTTTCCTACAGCTGAGTCTGTGTGATCGTCCCATTTCATATCCGTGCAAACTGCTGTACCTGACTGCCTTATCCATGGTTTTCAGGATGACATGTGAAGAAAGTGCTAGTTGGGTTTCACATGATCGATGTTTTCGGAATCCATGCTGGATGGCGTGGAGGGGGTCATTCTGTTCGAGATATCTCATTACGTTTGAGCTCAGAACGTGTTCTAAGATTTTACAACAAATAAATGTCAAGAATATTGGACGGTAGTTTCGTGGATTACTTCTGCTACCCTACTTGTACACAAGTGTGACCTGTGTTTTCTTCCAAATAGTGAGCACGGTTTTTTGGTCGAGTGATCTACGGTAGAATATACGTAGTTATTAAATATAGAAATGTAGATATAGATGTAGGTGTACATACACGAATACCTACAGTGATAGTGGCCACTACTGTTGTTTGTTTATTACATAAATTTCTCCTCTCTATACTCTAGAATCTAATGATATTTTATTATGTAATTTGGATATGTAATGAATGTCACACTACCAGTCAATCTATCTTTCGTGGAAAGTTATATAAAATTAACACATGACTTCATGATTGTAATATGCTGATCCCCCTCATATGGCAATATATAGGAGCCCATCAAATGTGATATGACTAAGGGGGTGGACACCAACTGTTTTCTTGCTCTTTAGAGATTCCAGTTCAAAACACTGGTGTTCGCAATTCTCCGTATTCTGAACGGACCGTTGCAGATCGAGAAGAACTTATGGCATAGTGGCTTCTGCTATTCGAGAGGCGGTGTGATTTGACAAGGAACTTTTGTCAACCCTGGAATTGTCTCAGTTTCGCTCTCCTGTCTCCATAGTTTCCTTTTAGTAGCTGCCGCTTTGGTATTATTCAATGTCACATTGACTACTGCTGCATGCTGCGTCCGATTACGCGGCAGGAAGTCCACTAACTGCCTGATCTTATCCTTAGGTTGTCTGTTTCTTGATACTGTAATCGGTGGAAGATTGGTTGTGCCATGTGGCAACTCATTCATCGGATAGAAAGATGACCCAATTCATGTGCTTTTTTGCACAATACACCCTGTATAAGTTACCTAGATCATTCGTAACCCGTTAGGTGGGATTCGACGTGAGATGAAATGAATTAATTTTAATAATAATTATGCTTTCAACGCGTCCTGCTTGAGCCAAAGTCCTTTTAGAGTGGCTTGGATACCGTCAGTCCTAAAGCTTTTTTTCAACGGAGTAAATATAACAATTTTATATTTTAGTTCTATAGCTATGAAAACATAGCAGTAACCTCTCCTTGTCCTGGGAATGAGACCTAGCAGGTCCGCCGCCCCTAACCGTTTTTATTTATGTGGATTGATCGGATAAAGAGGCGCATGATAATTCTGATTGTTCTGTTTCGCTTTCTGCCAAGTCCTGCAGATGGGGAGCACTTTCCTGGTGCACCTCTCCATATTTTTGAAGTGGCACACCGTTTTTAATTTTAAGAAACACTTTCGTGAACCAAAGTGCTCATAACTGAAATGACTGTACCATATGAGTTTTTTTATCAGGTCTTCAGGGATGCAGAGAAGCCACAAAGAGTCATTCACACTCTTTCTGAAGAATAAACTCTTCCTCGTACTAGATAAAATTGCAAAATCATCACTTGACTTTTGTTTTTCCACTTTTCCTTGTTTTTCTGTTATGTACCACATAAAGGCGGTTATACACTGAAGCGCCAAAGAAACTGGTATAGGCATGCGCATTCAAATACAGAGATATGTAAACAAGCAGAATACGGCGCTGCGGTCGGCAACGCCTATATAAAACAAGTGTCTGGCGCAATTGTTAGATCGGTTATTGCTACTACAATGGCAGATTATCAAGATTTAAGTGAGTTTGAAGGTGGTGTTATAGTCCGCGCACAGCATCACCGAGGTAGCGATGAAGTGGAGATTTTCTCGTATGACCATTTTACGACTGTACCGTGAATCTCAGGAATCCGGTAAAACATCAAATCTCCGACACCGCTGCTGCCGGAAAAAGATCCTACAAGAACGGGACCAACAACGACCGAAGAGAATCGTTCAACGTGACAGAAGTGCAACCCTTTCGCTAATTGCTGCAGATTTCAATGCTGGGCCATCAATAAGTGTAAGCGTGCCAGACATGCAACGAAACATCATCGATATCGGCTTTCGGAGCCGAAGGCCCACTCGTGAACCCTTGATGACTGCATGACACAGAGATTTACGCCTCGCCTGTGCCCATCAACATCGACATTGGACTTTTGACGACTGGAAACATGTTGCCTGGTCGGACGAGCCTCGTTTCAAATTGTATCGAGCGGATGGACGTGTACGGGTAAACAACCTCATGAATCCACGGACCCTGCATCTCAGCAGGGGACTGTTCAGGCTGGTGGAGGTTCTGTAATGATGTGGGGCGTGTGCGGTTGGAGTGATATAGGGCCCATGATATGTCTAGACACGATTCTGACAGATGACATGTACGTAAGCATGCTGTCTGATCACCTGCATCCATTTATGTCCATTTTGCATTCCGACGGACTTGGGCAATTCCAGCAGAACAATGCGACACCCCACTCGTCCAGAATTGCTACAAAGTGGTTCCAGGAACACTCTTCTGAGTTTAAACGCTTCCGATGGCCACCAAACTCCCAAGACATGAACATTATTGAACATATCCGGGATGCCTTGCAACGTGCTGTTCAGAAGAGATTCCACCCCGTCATACTCTTATGGATTTATGGACAACTCTGCAGGATTCATGGTGTCAGTTTCCTCAAGCACTACTCCAGACATTAGTCGAGTCCATGTCACGTCGTGTTGTGGCCCTTCTGCGTGCTCGCGTGGCCCTTTACGATATTAAGCGGGTGTAGCAATTTCTTTGGATCTTCAGTGTATAATTTTTAAATGCAACCTTCCGCCTCTAGAAGATACTGGAATTTTTCCCCCATAAGTTTCTACACAGTCTCTGTAAATTCAACAGGGGATCTGCACATTGAGCGAGGTATGTGCAGTATGGTAAAATCGTACAGCTGTATGTACAATACCCATCTCCTTAGTTTTCCATGGGTTGGTTTTGTCGTCGACAGAAACTGAAGTGCTTTGTGGTGAATGTAGACCCCTATTTTGCGTCCAAACAGAAAATAGCAGAATTTTTGGAATGCCTAAACTACCACAAGTGCTTCTAGTTCCTTGACTGACTAATTCTTTTCGCATTTAGACAACACCCTACTCCCGAATCCAATCGTCCTCAGTCTCAAACTCTCGAAAAATCACAGCACCTAATTCCATTATAACCGAGTGAATTGCATAAAGAAATCCTTGCTAAGACTGAGCTGCGACAGAATTGGCGCAGTCACCAATGCTGCTCTCAGCGCCTGGAATCCTGTTTCTGCCACATTATCCCATACCCAAGATGTTTTCTTCCTGGTTAGGGCACATATGTGTGAAGAAACAATACTATCAATGTGAATGAATTTCTTGTAGAAATTGACTAATCCTTGTGACTGACATGGCGAAGTATTCAGTGGCTTCCAGTTTCGGTGGGTCAGGTGAGATTTCTTTTCGGAAATTACGTGTCCCTGAAAGTTGATCTGTGATCTGCCAAAACACCATTCTCTATACTTACTGTGACACCATAGTCACAAGTGGTCAGTTTATCGCCGATGTATGTTGTGATTCGCTGCTTTAATTTTTCATCTGGGAGAATAAATGCTGACGATGAGACGTTCAGACCAAAGGAGAACCTTTTATATTGGTAACATTTACCAAAGGCTAAGAACGCGGTGTATCGACAACAGGAAAGTTGGAGCTCAGTCTCTAGAAACAAGAGCGAAGGTTGATATAAGAAAATTCTCACATGTTGTGAAAATTTTGCAGTAGTACTTCTAGTTTTTCCGGTCTGTCTGTCTCTGGACCAATGATGGTATTAATTTGGCGCGAATCTAGTACAAGCCTAATCGACCCATTCTTCTTTTCTACAAGGTGTAATCGGCTGCAATAAGACGACGAAGTGTGTTCAGTTAGTCTATCTCAGACATTTTATACACTCCTGGAAATGGAAAAAAGAACACATTGACACCGGTGTGTCAGACCCACCATACTTGCTCCGGACACTGCGAGAGGGCTGTACAAGCAATGATCACACGCACGGCACAGCGGACACACCAGGAACCGCGGTGTTGGCCGTCGAATGGCGCTAGCTGCGCAGCATTTGTGCACCGCCGCCGTCAGTGTCAGCCAGTTTGCCGTGGCATACGGAGCTCCATCGCAGTCTTTAACACTGGTAGCATGCCGCGACAGCGTGGACGTGAACCGTATGTGCAGTTGACGGACTTTGAGCGAGGGCGTATAGTGGGCATGCGGGAGGCCGGGTGGACGTACCGCCGAATTGCTCAACACGTGGGGCGTGAGGTCTCCACAGTACATCGATGTTGTCGCCAGTGGTCGGCGGAAGGTGCACGTGCCCGTCGACCTGGGACCGGACCGCAGCGACGCACGGATGCACGCCAAGACCGTAGGATCCTACGCAGTGCCATAGGGGACCGCACCGCCACTTCCCAGCAAATTAGGGACACTGTTGCTCCTGGGGTATCGGCGAGGACCTTTCGCAACCGTCTCCATGACGCTGGGCTACAGTCCCGCACACCGTTAGGCCGTCTTCCGCTCACGCCCCAACATCGTGCAGCCCGCCTCCAGTGGTGTCGCGACAGGCGTGAATGGAGGGACGAATGGAGACGTGTCGTCTTCAGCGATGAGAGTCGCTTCTGCCTTGGTGCCAATGATGGTCGTATGCGTGTTTGGCGCCGTGCAGGTGAGTGCCACAATCAGGACTGCATATAACCGAGGCACACAGGGCCAACACCCGGCATCATGTTGTGGGGAGCGATCTCCTACACTGGCCGTACACCACTGGTGTACACTGAATAGTGCACGGTACATCCAAACCGTCATCGAACCCATCGTTCTACCATTCCTAGACCGGCAAGGGAACTTGCTGTTCCAACAGGACAATGCACGTCCGCATGTATCCCGTGCCACCCAACGTGCTCTAGAAGGTGTAAGTCAACTACCCTGGCCAGCAAGATCTCCGGATCTGTCCCCCATTGAGCATGTTTGGGACTGGATGAAGCGTCGTCTCACGCGGTCTGCACGTCCAGCACGAACGCTGGTCCAACTGAGGCGCCAGGTGGAAATGGCATGGCAAGCCGTTCCACAGGACTACACCCAGCATCTCTACGATCGTCTCCATGGGAGAATAGCAGCCTGCATTGCTGCGAAAGGTGGATATACACTGTACTAGTGCCGACATTGTGCATGCTCTGTTGCCTGTGTCTATGTGCCTGTGGTTCTGTCAGTGTGATCATGTGATGTATCTGACCCCAGGAATGTGTCAATAAAGTTTCCCCTTCCTGGGACAATGAATTCACGGTGTTCTTATTTCAATTTCCAGGAGTGTATAGTTCCTCAAACACCTTTTGCCTCATAGAAAGTGGGATCGAATAAGATGACACTTTGAATTCGCTGTGTTCTTTAACACCGAATTCATACTGAAGGTTCTTGATTGCTCCTGGTTTTAGCAAATACACCTGCGAGCTATCATGCAATACCCTAGCTAAGGCTCCCCTCTCCTCTACATTTTTGCGTGACTCTAATTTGTTCTGAGTTTCTTAAGCAGTGTCACATCTCACCACTTTCTCCTCTTCTCTCCGTCTTCTTACTTGTCCGTTGCAATCCTTCTCGTCTCGGTTCTTGGATCTCTCGTTTTCTACACAGTTTCAGACAACTCGCTGAACGTTGGGCAGTAATGGCCTGTTCCTCAAATCTGATTTCCTTCTCTGCCTGCTTGTGTAAAGTCACTATACCTACCGCGCATCGAGGACAGCTTTGTTCTCATTCAACAAATCCACGCGATGGCTCCTTCTATCTTCAATCTTTTGACTTTCAATGTCGGCCAGGAGCGATTTTCCATGCATTTCTGAAATGCTGCTTCTCAGATAGCCGAAAGCTAGATTCTGCTGTTCACGATTCCTTTTAACGCAACATGTCGGATTGATACTTTAATTATCGGATGGAGATCTTCAGTGCAATTCTCCTCCTTTTCGTCTGGTAAATCCTGATTTATGTCATCATAATCTAGCATGTGGAGATGGCTCAAACCTATCGTTTCCGTGGGCGTTTGAGTATCCGTTCCCGCATACGTCTCTCGTCATTGATGCGGTATTCCAGTCAACGGTTATTTAACTGAAGATTCCAGTTCCTCCTATAGTTTGGGTAAGGATTATCATTATCCCAGTTACAAGGCTTCTGTCAGAAATTGCCTCTCCCTCTGTTGTCCTGTTCTTATAACCGCCAGGGCCGTTATTATTACATAGCGCTCTGCGAGAACTGGTTGTTGTCGATAATGTTTTGTCCGTGGCCACTCCTATGCTCACGCTGGCTGTCTTCTTCTTCAAATCCGAAATCCAATTCCCTTAACAGGTTCTGTAACTCCTCTACTTCATTACCACACTTTCCTGCTAATGACTGTTGGTACTGGAATGGTAGCTTTATATAAAAGAACCGAATTATTTCGTTCATGCTACAAGGTTTGTCCAAGAACTGGTTCTTCTTTCCCATTGAGTCAAAGAACTTCACAGGATTTCTTGTATCCAAGCGCCTAGAGATCCTTACACATTATTATCTCCTGTTTAATGCACTCTGCGTTGCTTTGGGCCAGCTACTGTCCAATAACACCTACTTAAACTCGTCATAGCTACTGTATGTGGCGACACTGCCTCACATTTTCTCCGTTACGTTTCCCTCGAGATGTCATAAATGATAGATAGTTTAAACTGTAAAGGCCAGCTGGATGGCAGTAGTACTTCAAATTGAGAAAGGTAAACGTTCGGATGTAGCATGTTTCCACTGTCTGTAATTTGGCAAATTTTGCGCTGACACAAAATGTTTGAAATCAAAGTCTATTTCTTTCGTTGCAGCGCTGTTTTTTATTATTTGCGCCTACTGGTACTACAGGATCGGAACGCCATAAGTCATTTGATCTGATCTGTAAGCGGTATGCATTCCACCTACAGTCCTTTGCAATGGTATACAGTTGTCTGTTGTGGCTCTACTACACAATTACTCCTCACTTATGGACTCCGGGCCTGCAAGTCTTCTATGCATTTCTGGAGACCTTTCATAAATTCCTCTTCCTATTTATTATGTGCTTTCTTGTCTCTTTTTAAATGACATCAAATTTGGACTTCTTCCGTTTTGTCTACTGGCACCAGATTAGTGATATCTGAGCCTTTTTGCACCTTACGAGACTGTCGCTCCACAATACAACGATTGTATAACGTTAACTGTTTTGTGCCTTCACCTAGTCTGGTCTCAGAGTGCTCTTCGGTCTGGTGAGTTTTGGCTTCGTTGCTTTAATGCGTTGCTAGTGACGCAACTGCCCTTCCTGTAACTCTCTAGTGGCCTTTTCGACCACTGGAATCCAATCTGTCCATAATTTCATTGCACACACAGTGTTTGTTAAAGCTGCAATGATGTTATTATCTGTATCACATTTTTATACTGTTTTTCTTATGTTTTCGTCAAAATCCCTTTTCGTTCGTTCCTGGATTTCTTTGATTTCTTTAATTTGATTGCATTTTTCCTCTTTACATTTTATCCACTATCCTAGATCCGCATTTACACGCTCAGTTGGATCAGGTACACATTTGTTATGTCCACCGAGGTCCTTGATGGATTGTTTCATGAAATCAAAAACCAGTTGGAATTTGTCGTTCTCGTCTATTCCGCCATCCATCCTCCTGACTGGTGACAAACCATGTGAGCTCATATGAAGATATTTGTGGCTGATGGATGGAGGAACTAATCTTTTATCTTCATCACGCACAAAATTTTGGCTTGTTACTACCGCATTACCATACGGTGGAATTACATTTTCAGATTCGGAATTATCCAGAGAATCCGCGTTTTCTGGTTCGGCATTAGGTGTTCCAATTTCTAAACGACTAGGATCTGGCTGTTCTATTGGGACAAGTAACTCCTGCTCTCCCATTTCAGTTTCTGTACCGTTCTGTGATTTTTTTCTGAACCATCAGCTCGTTTACCTTGTTTTAATTAGAGCTAACAATCAATTTCTGATCAATAAAAAATGCAGCAATTTCCAATGAAGAATTATATGCAACAGGATGTGGTATAGATCCATAAAACCACGCTGAAAAGAACACAGATGAAAAGTAAATGCTCCGGCACTAGATCACTAATGTCGCAAACTGAGGTTATTTTGAATATTTAATTTTGAAATCTGAATGCACAGTCGAAGTTAATTTTGGACACAGTTTTTCAAGAGACCAACGAAATTGTGGCTCCTGTCAGGGCAAGCCATTTTTGTACTAGACATTCTTCGAGTGTTGTGTATTCGGGTAATATAGAATTGTGTGCATATATGTGAAACAACACTCTACTCTCCTTAAGTTAAGTCCTGAACATAATTACGAAAAGAATGTTGAAAAACGCAAGATATATTTTAGCTCTGTAAGATTCAACCCAAGGTTGGGAATCCTGATATACGAATAATCTTTCTAAAAATTGACTGAAAAAATTACGCATTTGACCAAAAATAAGTGTGTGAAATTCGATCAGCGGCTCTCTCCCCCTTAAGAACCAAATACAGATAGAAATGATCAGTGGTACCAGTAACTTGAAAGAAAGATAGTATGTTTAAAAAATTTCATTTATTTGAACAAACAAACAAAAATGGCACAGTGAACATGTTTCAGCAACACTGTTGACAGAGTGGTGTATATAAGCAAGAGTTACTCAACAAAAACAAAATTAATTTAATTAATTGGTTGACAAATGTTTTTAAAGCAACGGAAAAGGACTGGAGTGACCTGACAGTTTTCCTACTGCTCATTCACGAAAGAATACGCCCTTCCTAATCAGCAATCAGTGTGCATTACGGCATTAATGTTGTATGTTGGTATGCTAGTCGAACGATCAACTGTATCATAACCGGAACTGAGTAAGGAGTCGACATCGAGATTGCATACACTACCGAAATTGAGCTACTTTACCGTATCTAACATTTGTGCTGCGTCGTCGCGGCTGCATGTGATGGTATGATGTCTCGGCTCATGTGCTGCGCGACGGGTCTGTTTGTATGAGATGTCTGGAGGTTGGTGGTGAAAATACAACTAACTCAACCCTACACTGAAATAAGTACCGAAATACCCCTGTTGAAATTTACACTAATGAGGACGACAGCATGCATCAGTTCCAACGCACACCGATTTTTAAACTTTCAAATAACCAAATTACAAGTTAATGAATATTCTGTCGATATGAACAGAGTCAGAAGGACTAAATTCACTAAAATATGTGATCTGAGTGAGGCACATATCTAACATGCACTTAGAGTGAAGCTCTCCCACTTGCATCGCAAAATTCAAAGTACTGTCTACTTTCAGAAATCTAAACCAAACATCTATCAAATCTCATATCTAAAGACATACCTGCTAACAAAGCAGGAGGTTGAACAAAAGTTGTCCACGACTGCCCGTCAGGACAGAAGATCTCCTGCAAACGCATTGGGTCAGTTAGACGATTGTTTGATCTGGTAAGTCTGAAAACAGGGTGGCCCGACGTGCCTGATGTCAGAATATCGACAGCCCAGAGTAGAGCAGAGGTCTGAGAGTGGAGTGTGAAGTCTGACAGCGTATGTCTCCCAGTGGAAATTACGAAAACTCATACCCCACTTATTTTACTATCTGCTTCACTTGTGTTGTCCAATCACAGGCCTGAGCGCTGTGAGAGTCTCCTTGCTACCAAAAGAAAAAAAGAATCTGGAATTGAGTGCACATATGAATAGTATGTAACTAAAAGACACTGCATGTTACACACTGATGATAGGATTCAAAGAGTATAACATGCTGATGACATTCTGTTTGCATGTACCTTTGTGTGTTCACACCACTTCAACTGAGAATCAATATTCATTCCTAGAAATTTTGCATTTGTTACACAGTCTATAGAGGTGCCATCTACATTTAATTTAACACTGTTATTTTCCCTTTTCAAACTGAAATTCATGGCATTAGTTTTCTTTATGTTCAATGTCACTTTATTGCTTATTGGCCAATCGTAAACTTCCTTGAGAGTTTCATTTGCTTTCTCTGCAAGGAGTTCTCTTGTTTTCTCAGTGACTATAATATTGCTGTAATCAGTGAAGAGAATTTTTTCACCATGCGTAACACTACTGGGAAAGTCATTGATGTATATCAGGAATAGTATTGGTCCTAATATGTTATCTTGCAGAATCCCTATATTAATGTATTTTGATTCTGATAAGTGTTTCACTAAATGTTTAGATCTATTTGAAGAAAGTGTTATCTCTACTCTTTGTACCCTATCTGCTAGGTATGATCGAAACCAGTCATTAGCTACCCCTCTTATTCCTAATGCTTCTAATTTATTAATAGAAGCTTGTGGCCGACTGTTTCAAAGGCCTTAGAAATATCCAAAAATATGCCTGTGGCACACTCATCTTTATCAAGTGCATCAGGTACAACTTTTTTGAATTATACTATGGCTGACTCCGTATTTTTGCCACTTCGGACACCAAACTGTGATTCGCTTAAAAGATCGTATTTATTCAGATAATTCATTAATCTGTCTTTCACAATTGCTTCTATTATTTTTGAGAATGGTGACAGCAGAGAAATTGGCCGGTAATTTTCTATTTCTTCTGCATTACCTTTCTTAAGTAAAGGTACAACTCTTGCCTGTTTTAACTTCTCTGGAAATGTCCTGGATGCGAAGGATTTATTTATTATATTTGTTAAGGGGCCTTGTATAATTTCTATGCATTGTTTTACTACACACATTGGTACTTCATCTAAGCCTACTGCCTTTTTATTTTCTAGTTTTTGAACAGTTTTATTGACTTCATTCTCTGTGGTTGGAATTAACATCATTCTATTTAGTGTAGTATTATTTACGGGTGTTATATTTGTTTTGGGGAATTTTTGCTGTAACTTCTCTGCAATACCTGAAAAATCCTGATTTACATAGTTTGCTAAGTGTTGTGGATCATTTGTTGTCTTACCCCTCCTCCTTTAGCAGTAGGTTATTTTGCATTTGTTTGCCTCTCCCCGTTTCCTTTTTTATAACATCCCAGACTGCTTTGCTTTTATTCTCTGTAATATATATTATTTTGTCATTAAGTGACTTTTTTGCAGCAATCAGCACCTTCCTATAAATCTTTTTGTATCTGTGTAGAAATTTAAGAATTCTGCATAACTGCGAATCTTTTCCATGGAACTGAGGTATTTAAGTGTTTGGGAGAACTTCTTAATACCTGCTGTTAACCATCTGTTTTTGTGAGATGTTGATACAGACGTGCATACTTTTGGAAATGCCTTTCCAAAGTTCAGTTTAAATAATGTGGAGAATTTAGAGAATTTGGTTTCTGTATACACTTTATCCCAGCTTTGTTTCGCTATTTCTTTTGAAAAATCTTTTATTTTGTTTTCTGATAGATATCGTTTGTAGGCTTGTAGTTTCGGTAATGATTCGATGCCTGATTTTACTGTTTTTATTTGACAGAGATGGTCTGATAGTCCGAATCTTTTACAGCTACATCACATTTTTCCTTGCCCATATTTGAGGCTACATGCTCAATTACTGATGCAGTCAT
Source organism: Schistocerca nitens (assembly GCF_023898315.1). NCBI lineage: Eukaryota > Metazoa > Arthropoda > Insecta > Orthoptera > Acrididae > Schistocerca > Schistocerca nitens. The sequence goes on along the minus strand of NC_064616.1, from coordinate 618,357,317 downwards.
TGTAGTAACCCTTGTTGCACTACTGACCAATAGGGACATGCCAAACCTTTGAAGGATATTTATGAGGGTGCTGCTAGATGAATTTATGATATTAGTGTTGATGTTAATGTCCCCAAACAGAATTATGCTGACCTTTGTACTTGAGACTTTATGTAGAACTTCTGTTATTTTATTGAAAAAAGTGCCAACACTACCACTGGGAGATCTATACACACACAAAATGATTAATTTCTTGGTGATATCAAGCCCTGTTAATTCAACAGCTTTTTCAAAGTGTTTGTCTTCACTTCCTGTTCTGATGTCATGTCTTGATTTGAACTGTGTTCCTTTTCTGATATAAATGCATGACCCTCCATCCCCTGAAGCAGTTCTGCAGTAAGAGTCTGCAATTTCATAGAATGATAATACTACATGTTGGATTTCTGAGTCTCTACACCAGTGCTCACTAATACAAACTACTGTGCAGTTCAAAGATTGGAGCTCAACTTCTAATAGTTGTAGTTTATTTTTTATTGACTGCATGTTTTGATGAAGGATTGTTAAGTCTGTGAAATGGCCCATGTTACCCTTTCCAGGTTTGTTTTTCTTTGTGACATCTGGTATTCCTGATATTTGGAGTGTTAAAATCTGCCTTGTGAGTTATTTTTTCAGTATTTTTTAAACTGCTGGAGATACTCTTTAGGCAGGTCACCGGCTAAAACCTTAATACACATCCCATCTTCTCTTACTCTCCAACATTATAACGTTTCGGGTTTCATTTCAACGCCTCCATCGTAGATAAAAGACATTTTCTTTATAGTACACTATATCCAAAGTACGTTGCCCTCTGCGACTTTTAGCATGGCAGCGATTTGCATGTTTTACTCTCTGGATTTTCAGTTGACTTCCTTTCTGCGGAGACGCAGGCAGTAGCAGAGATTAGTTCTTAGCTCAGATTTGTGCATTCAGCCGCCATTTTATGAAAGCATAATTTACTGAATATTACTGCGCTGTATGAAGTATTAGCCACAGTCATATTAGAATGTACTAAGTGCATCTGCTGAAGTAATATTTGCAATGCCCAAAAATAATTAAAGAACAAGATACTATTTTCTCTCTTTCGTCATTTAACAATAACTACTAATGCTTTAAAATTTTATGTTCGCAGAGCTAACTGCAGAACAACAGCGGAAGATGAGAGGTATAGTAATTGTTTGCACATCTCCTACATAGTGTCCAAAAAGACAAAATGTTAATTACTACGAATTTACGACTTATGAACTTAAAAAAAAACTTTCTCATCGGAATATGAAAATACGCACCTGCATGCTACGTCGAGAGGGTGCAAGTTTCGCAGTGATAGTTTTGTGTAGACTTACTCTGGTAACAACACATGCAACTATCATGCCGTTTTTCTGAGATTTCCTCTACGTTATGAGACAGAATACGTGACAAAAATCAGGATGTAATTCTTTTTTAGTTGTTAAAGAAAGAGCTCTGAAATATACGAACAGGTAAAGAATCAAATCGATAACTAGAAAATAAATAAATAACCAATATTATTGTCTTGTAATTGCAGGCGTCGATGGTATAATGGATGTGGGCGACTGTACTGATTATAATGGCGATATTGATTATGGTGATGATAATGTCGTTAATAATAAAAGATGGAGAGCTCTCATCAACCTAAAGGCTTGTTTAAACAGGACAGAACTTCCCTCCGACTTTCGAGCTGATTTACTGTGCAGAGATACAGTTAGGGCTCTGTCTCTTTTATTCGTGCAGTGCAGAGCCGGCTGAGCTGGCTCAGGAGCGATCGGGGAGCAATCAGACCAGAAAAAGTACCTTCTCCTTATGTAAGTCTTCTCTTTGGGAAGTAAACTGCAGATTACAATTATGTGCAGTTACGATCGTTTTGTGTGGAATAGTTTTATTGCTGCTCTATATCCCGACTGTTTTGCATGAGCGATCCTGGAAGGACAACCATTAAAAGCTTTTTTTCGCCCTGTAAGTGTACTAGCAAATTCTAAGGTTAAATATCTCTTCGAAATATTAGACAGAAATAGCTACTGCTGACCAGGAAGTTGAACTGTACTCTTACCTAACATGCTAGGTAGAAAATTAAAAAGACAGAACATTGTAGTCAGAACGATAATGTGTAAAAATCAAAGATATTGTATTCAGAACGAATATAAGAGGAATAAATATGTGTACGAGCATAACATACTGCTGATGCACAGAACATGCTTTATTACTATATCTCAAAGAAAGGGTCAGTAGAAAGGATTTCTCGATAGACAGCTATTGCAAGTAGATAGAAGGAACATTAACGGAGACTATGCGTGATAATGCTAACAATACATGTAAAGAGACATGAAAAAAGTATTAAGTTGCACAGCCAATATTTTTGACACTATGACTTGGAAGATGAATTGAACGGAATGGTTGGCATCTTGAAAACAGGTTATAATGTGAAATCAGTGAATATAAAACACTGATAATGGCGTGTACTCGAATTAAAACAGACCATGACGAGAGAATAAAATTAGGAAATTGAACATTAAAAGTAGTAGATGACTTTTGCTATTTGAGCAGCAAAATAACTGATGATGGCCGAAGTAGTAAGTATATAAAACGTAGACCTGAAACAGAAACAAAAGATTTTCGGAAAAAGCTGAGTTTATTATGGCCCAATATAAATTTAATTGTTTGGATGTGTAAGTAGGCTATTTAGGTTTTCTTATTGGTAACGCCACGTAGCGCTCTGTATGAAAATCACTGGCTGTGCTGTGTGCAGTCTGTGGCTGGTTGGCATTGTTGTAATACTCGCCATTGTAGCGCTGGGCAGTTGGCTGTTACCAGCGCGTAGCGTTGCGCAGTTAGAGGTGAGCCGCCAGCAGTGGTGGATGTGGGGAGAGAAATGGCGGAGTTTTGAAATTTGTAAGACTGGATGTCATGAACTGCTATATATATTATGACATTGGAACACTATTAAGGTAAATACATTGTTTGTTCTCTATCAAAATCTTTCATTTGCTAACTACGCCTATCAGTAGTTAGTGCCTTCAGTAGTTTGAATCTTTTATTTAGCTGGCAGTAGTGGCGCTCGCTGTATTGCAGTAGCTTGAGTAACGAAGATTTTTGTGAGGTAAGTGATTTGTGAAAGGTATAGGTTAATGTTAGTCAGGGCCATTCTTTTATAGGGATTATTGAAAGTCAGATTGCGCTGCGCTAAAAAATATTGTGTGTCAGTTTAAATACAGTCATGTATAATTTTTCTAAGGGGACGTTTCATATGTCGACCCTTAGCCGAGGATACCTCACTGGAATCTTCTGATTTTTTTCTTGTAGATTGTGTAATTAGTGTAGCTATTGTTTATTGCTAGCGCGTAATCATAGAGAGAATTTCCTTTGTGGTTGTAGTTTTTCATTGTTATACAGTAAAACAGTTGTGGCATGCATGTAGATTTGCACCAAGTATTTCGCAGATGCGCTTGCAATTAACTAGATATTATTTTCAGTGCTATGTTAATGTGTTTTCTAATTTTTGCTCTTCAAATTGTGCTTTTCTGTGTTATCGTGTGAAATATTGTGACAATTATGGAGTGTGAAAAACGTAATACTAGGCTACAAAGTAAAGTGAGAAATGACAGTGAAGACGAAAGCAGTATGTCAGTGCCGCCGTGTAATGAATTAACTAATGTTCAACATAGTAATTTGGTAATTGACCATAGGGAAATGGAGCGGGCGGCAAACAATGGTGTAGACAGTGAAACAATTAGTGAACAGGGAAGCATTATCGATCGATCGGTCGGAAACAGCCCGCCTCAGGAATCGGGAATGACAGGACACAATCTTGCAAATACTGCAGATTCAGGTTTTGGGTCCTCACCGTTTTCTCAAATAAGTCAAGACACATTTTCTGCTTGTCAAAATGTGAATGTTGCCGGTGCAACTTCACTGCCGAAAAGCACTGAGAAACATGTTTCAGACACCAGTGCATTGTTATTACAGTTAATACAACAAATGGGACAAAGGCTACAAAAGTTAGACACAATGGAACAAAATCTTCAAAAGTTGGACACAATGGAACAAAATCTTCAAAAGTTAGACACAATGGAACAACACCAGAGACAAACACGGCAACAGTTAGACGCAATGGAACAAAATCTTCACACCACGATTGAACAAACACGTGAAGATTTAACTACTGAGTTACATAAAATCGAATCGAAATGTCAAAAAGTCTGTAATGACGTAAAAACACAAATTCGTGAGCATTTCCAACCTATTTTTTCGCGGCATGAAAATACATTACAGAATCACGGAGCAGCCATAAAAGAACTGCAGACTATTGTTCATGAAAATCACGAGACCTTGCAAGCTAAAATTGACTCAGTTGCATCTACCGATTTGGTTACGCAACTTGCAAAAACTCAGGAAAACTTAAAGGACACAGAAGATAGGATTTCAACACAAATGGACACTCTGAAACTTGGTTCAGAAAAACACACTGAGGAAATAAGTACACTATCGGAGAAAGTAGCCGAACTATCGGATCAGTTCACTAACTTATCTACAAAGGTAGATGAATGACACAAGGCCTGTAGCCATCACTGACACAGAAAAGTATGAACAAATTAAGAAATTCAAGCAAAATCAGAATCAAATTAATACGCAACACAAAAGAGAAATCCGGGAAGTACAAGATCAGTTGGCACAAGTAATACAAAAATTACAAATTTCAGAGGACACTCGCGCCCCAACACGGGAAGAGGGACTTAGAAATACGGAAAAGCCACAAAATAATAACACAGGGCATTTCGGAAGTTATGAAAGAAATTGGCAATGTGCACCGAATTTTGAGATGGAACCGCCGACACGATGTAACAATGACCGATATGCGACTCGCCGACACGATGATTTTGACTATAAGCTGTTCTTTACTAGACGTAAATTCAAAACATTTAAGAATTCTGGCAACAACATTCATCCACAAGCGTGGCTCCATCAATTCTCTCATTGTTTTCCTCCCAACTGGTCATTAGAGCACAGATTAGAATTTATGTGTGGCTACTTAGAGAATGAACCAGCTGTAAGAATGCGATCGGTCATTCACGATTGCCACAGTGAAGGAGAATTTTATCATACCTTCCTCTCAGCATATTGGTCTCAAGCCACACAAGACCGAGTAAAACATAGCATCATAATGATGAAACATTTCGAACAATCTGAATTTACCAGTCTTGTGAAATATTTTGAAGACATGTTGCACAAGAATCAGTACCTCTCAAACCCACACAGCCGCTCAGAACTCATCCGCATTTGCTTAATCAAATTACCTGAACATTTACAACATATTATTTTGGCAGGACGTTGCAAAGACGATATTGAAGCTTTTCAGGGACTCTTACAAGAATTAGAAATTGACACTGACAATCGCGGAACGCGAAAACAGGAACACAACAATTACAGGTCACATCCGTCGCAATTCCGCGATGAAAGAAATAATAACTGGACACGACAAGGCTATTCTCACAACACAAATCGTGACCAAAACAGACACCACCCATATGACAACCGTTGGCAGAGTAGTAATAATTACAGGGAAAGATCACCTCTCCGTGGTAGTGACTACCACAGAGACAATCAGAGAAACAGACAATATGGGAACCAAAATAATTATTATCAAGGGAGACAAAATAGACGCAACAGTCCAGCGCGCAGTTACGATTTAGGGAGAAATTCTCCACCACGTGACCGACAAGAAAGAAACTATGGAATCTACCGACATGACGACAGATGATATGATCGTAAAGACAGACCTGAATTGCATCAAAACTGGCGGGATTCAAACAGGGCAGGGCCCTCTCGACAAGGTGAATTTGTAGAAGTTATGTCTCCAAATCCTAATAACGACGCGCGCCAACAAAGAGATAGCAGAAAATGACTCGCACCGCAGGCAGCCACATGCGCCAGCTGGCTCAGAGAAAAATAACATAGACGCTAACCTTGAGAAAAATTTGAGCATTCTTTACCGATGTACCATATACCACATAATAATTCATTGAAGCTGGAGTTCTGCATAGTACGAAGAGTAAGGGCTTGCACCACATTTCACATGTAAAACTGTTTATTGAAAGATAATCTGCTTTTTAATTTAGTCTTTACTATAAAATTTTTTCACTTCACATTACTAGTACGCTGTGACATAGAAACTGTTAACATGCAACAATGATTTAAAGTTAACTATCCAGTCAAGAAACTGGGCAACTTATTTAGACAAGTATTACAAATGCATTGTTATAGTGAACTGACGACACAGTGTTATTGTGTGTGTACATTCTTGCTTGTTAGTTGCACGATCACGTAACGACTATAAGGCTCACATACTTAGAACATATACCGGCACTGCTAATGAGATTCTCATGCAGCATTTTGGTTTACTTGAAAAGACATTCTTTATTTGAAGTACTTTCTGTGGGATTAAAGATGACTTAGCATTTGGTTTCTTTGACAGCTACACAATTATATCACAACGCTACTAATGTGTGACACAATTTACATTGTTGCTTTTGTGGTGTATCTGCTTTATATCTGCACAGTTTTTCTGAATTCTTCTGGAAAGTAAAACATGTTTTAGTAGTAACTTTGTGGTATAGCTACAATAAGACAGCCTTTTTTTGTAGCACAACAATACGTTACAGTGTAGTACTTTCTTGATCACAGTAATGTACGTAATAACTATGATATCTATACGCATAGCATTTCGCTTTTGTTTATTACGAGGTAAGTCTATTGACTTCCACAGAACTTTGCTTACGGACGACGATAATTACGACACTTGGCACATTTTTTACCCTTAACTAATGACAGAGATTATCTTACAGCAAGACGCACATTTAGCACTACAGGACACACATTTGAGTGATTAATTTTGTACTTAAACCATTTATTTTTCAAGATTTTTGAATTACAAAGGAAGTTTTCCGTGATACATTTCATTCCATTGCTGTAATCTGTAACACCTGAGGGTATAATTACATTAATCCTCAGGGGGGTACACTCTTACTTTGTGTACCATGTGTTTGGTAAGCACAAGGCGCCCTAGCTAATATGGTATTTGCTTATACAACTTTACACATCGGTACCATGTTTCTCTAACACATTAATTACACAGCTATCTGATCATTTAACTGAGAGAGACAAACATTTTTTTACTACATCAGTGACACATGTTTACACAATTACACTGTTGGATAACTTCACACTTATGAAACGGTATTTTGTCTGCACTGTGTGAACTGTTCATATTTTTTCAGAACCATTGTGATACTATGAGAACTTTGAATGATGCATTTGGTGTGGGATCATGATTTTTAAAGTATGATAGAGGTAGATGACACTATTGAAATGAGCAGAGAATTTTTTAGGTTTTGAAATTATTGCAGAAAGCCACGACGTTTTTGAGATTTGTCTGAGTTTTTATGATGTTATTATTATGATGACAATGTGTATTATGCTGTTGAGGTATGTTTATGATCAATAAGCTGATGCTATATGAGGAATTTGATTATGCTATGTATTTGTTATGATGAAATATTGAAGTGTCGCCGCAAGATTGACGTGTGGACGATTATGTATATGTGTAATAAGGTAAGGAATAATGAGTAGTGGTTAGCGACTCTGGCTTGTGAAAAAGGATGTTGGAAACCAAGAATCGTACTTTAAGAGTTATGAAATGTGTGAACATGCGTGAATGTATCACAATGCCTCCGAAAATTTTTTGGACAGTGTTATATTTATAGGATTTTGTTTCTACAGATTCGTAACGCAAATATTTCGACCTGTGAAATTTTATTTGTATTAAACTGTCACTGTAGCGGAAACTGATGTTGTAAATATTTCGGTAAGGAAGGTAGGTCACTGTAAGCACCCAGCTGCGCGACAGTTGCCTGGAAAAAAGCCATTAGTGTGTGCCTTTCAGAGGCACAGGTGGAGAAAAAAGGAGGCCATTATCCTCACTATTGACATACGACACGCTCAAACTTGAAAACATATGATGACACTGGTGAGCTCGTAATTTATGATATTTACTAAAATGCCTAATGAAATGATGAGGAACATCTCATATCTATTGTCTTTGTAGTTGAGAGATTGCTCATTTTGTTTAATATCTAGTTTCTAGCTGCACTGCAGCATTGGTTAAAATAAAATTTTATAGATGTACTAATATAGATATACATAATTTTGGACTAGCTATTTGAAAGGGCAATTTTGGCAACTAAAAATAATATTATAAACGATATCAGCTTTAACATTGAAAAGCAAATTCCCCGTGAATAGAGAATATACAGATCGATCGACATGATGGTAAACGTTGAAAAAACTGTGAACTTACTTACAGAAATTCGAAACTCTTTGCAGGTACCATGAATGCCATTACACCGCCTTCGACTTAAAATTGGATTTCCTGTCGCAGTACTCAGAAATCTCAACTCATCTGAAACTGCGTAATGGAACAAGGATGGTCAACAAACAGCTATCGACAAACATCATCGAAACCGGACTTATGACTGGAAAGTACAAAGGACACACACAATTTATCCCCAGAACACCACTGATCTCTACTGAACTGCCGTTCCAATTTAAAAGACACCAACTTCCAATCAAATTAGTCTATAGTTTTACAACTAACAAAGTGCAAGGGCAAATATTAAAATATTGCGGCATCCTCATGTTGCTATCTGTGACTTTTCCAAGCCATATTTGACTTCTATTCATGGAATGTTGTTCAGTTTTGCAGTGCATGTCAAAATCTTGTGAGTTAGCCTTGGCGATGGGAGTCTATGAATGCGTCCATAGAATTTCAGCCTTCGTTTCCTGATATCTGTGGCAAGGTTGGACAGTTATTCAGTTACTTTGTGCGATTTTGGTCTATACCCCTCTTCTGTTTTATCTGGTCCCAGCATTTTGCTCATTATCTTTCTTTCCTCCTTCAAGATGTTCTCCAGATCACCTTTTCTATTAAGTACCAAGTTTTCGCTCGCGTACATCACTTCAGGTTTAATCACTGTATCATAATGTTTGATCTCTGCGTTGTTGTAGATTTCACGCGTTCTCCCATATGCCCGTTTGAGCTTTTGTAACTGAACTTTCTGTGCTTCCTTTTCCAGCCATGTTGGTTCTATGATCTCACCGAGATATTTGAAGTGTGGAACTCGTTTGGTCTGCTCGTACTTTGTGTTCAGTTCCTGAATGTCGGATTTAGTGCAAATGAACTTGGTCTTCGCGAATGAAATTTGTAGTCCAGTTTTCTCAGCGCATTCCTTGAGGACTTCACTCTGTTGGATCGCTGTATTTTCGGAGATCGCTAGTATCGTTAGGTCGTCTGCGAAAGCTAAACAACTAACCTTGATGTCATCCTTCTTTCGTCCGAGTTGAATGGGTTTCCAGTGATTCTGGGTTTTGAATTCTTTCTTCCATTCTCGGATGCTTTATCCAGAACAAGGTTGACGAGCAGTGGTGACAATCCATCACCTTGTCGCACACCGGTTTTTATCTCAAAGGGCTCTGACAATTCGCCCATGAATTTCACTTTTGGCTTCGTAGCCGTGAATGTTTCCTTTCGATCAAGTCTTTGTTTTTATAAGATGTTAAAGAGAGACTGTCGACCGACAGAATCATATGTCTTCTTGAAGTCGACGAACATACAGATGATCGGAGAGCTTCGAGTTGCTCTATACTTCAATAGCATCTTCAAATTGAAAATTTGTTCAACACAAGAACGCCCCTGTCGGAAACCGATTTGATAGTCACCAATTTTGTTTTCAAGCTGTACTTGCTTCGTCAAAGAACGCGCCACGCGGATAGAATTTTGTAGGTGACTTCAAGGAGAGAAATCCCTCTGCAGTTATTGACATCTGTTCTGTCACCTTTCTTGTGTAACGGATGGATGTATGCACATTTCCATTCTTCAGGTACCTTTACCGTTTTCCAGATGTCTATGATGATTTGTGTGAGCTCCTCAAGTGTATTTGGGCCTATGTTCTTCAATAGTTCTGCAGCAATACCATCTTCTCCAGATGCCATGTTATTCTTGAGTCTGAAGATGTGTCTATGGATTTCTTCTTTGGTAGGTGGTGGAGATTCTGGGTTTACTTGTGTGGGAGTCTCTTTGGGCCATCTTGATGTGGGCTCCTGGCAATTGAGTAGCTCTGAGAAATATCGAGCCAATTCTTTACAATCATCTCGGTTGGTCAGCGCGAGTTTGCCGTCTGGTTTTCGGAAACATATGTTCGGAGGAGTGTATCCTCGAATCCTCCCGGCGAACGTATAATGATCTCAGAAGTCTTTTTCTATCGACTCCAACTGGTCCTTCATGTGCCTCCTCTTTGTTTTTCTGATATTTTTTGAGGCTTTCTTTCTGGTCTGAAGATAATGTTGTTGAGTCTCCGGTGACTTCGTAGAGTTATATTTCTGGAAAGCACTCTTTCGTTCTTCCAGTGCTTCTTCACATGCGGAGTCCCATCACGGGTGTTTCGTATTCTTATTCAATGGTACTGCCTCTTTGGCTCTCTTGATTATCTTGTTACGGAATTGATGCCAGGTGCCTGTCTTTTCCTTTCCCCATTCTTTTTTTATGTTGCTTTCTTTGATCTTTTTGGTGTCGAAATTTTGAAGATGAGTTTTCTTGTGGTGGATTCTTTTCGGAGTAAATTTCACTTTGATCCGCACGAGATAGTAGTCAGAGTCAATGTTGGCTCCTCTTCGGACTTGCACGTCATGAATTTCCTACTGTGAAGGGTGTGTGATGGCCACGTGGTCGATCTGATACTCTCTGAGAGACTGATAAGAGATATCCAAGTCTTCTGTTTCCGGGGATGTTTCCTGAGGGAGGTGGACATTATTTTCAGATTGTTGTTTTGGCACAGTTTAGTGAGTCTCATGTCATTCTTGTTGGTGAATTTATGGCCGAGAATTTGCATACGGTCTTTTGGTATTCCTTTTCTCTGCCAATCTGGGCATTGAAGCCACCTATTAACATCTTTGTGTCTTCTTAGGGGATTAATGCAATAATCTTCTAGAGTTTAGACCAGAACTACTCTACCTTCTATGATTATTTGTGTGAGCTCCTCAAGTGTACTTGGGCCTATGTTCTTCAATAGTTCTGTAACTATACCATCTTCTCCAGATGCCATGTTATTCTTGAGTCTGAAGATGTGTCTATGTATTTCTTATCTGGTAGATTCGTGGGTGCGTGTACATTAATTAGTGTGTATTTTTTGTTTGCAAATTGTATGCGAATTGTCATTAGTCCATTACTTATGGGGGTGACTTCTTTAATCGAATCAACTATGCTCTTGTGGACGACAAATGCCATACCCAGGAGTGGGGTGCCACCTCTTCCTATTCGTAGGTCTGTTTTACTTTTGAAGATACGGTAATTACCATCTGTAAAGAGTATTTCCTGAAGAGCTAGTGTCTGTACCTTTTGTCGATCTAATTCTGATGTTAAGATGTATAGTTTACCTGGTTGTCGTAAGGTGTTGATGTTGAAAGTCCCGATGTAAGTGGGTCTCTTTGATGGTAGTTTGCCAGAGAACTCCGACTTTCTCTATGATCGTGGTAGCCCAGGTCCCCCGGAATCCGAAGACGTAGTTGCCGTCATTTGACGGATGGACTGGTTACCACCTGAGGTAATTCTGTTGTTACTCTCACGAATCATAATTGCTTGTAATCTAAGATTTGTCCAGTGTTCCCACTGTGAGTTTAGGACCAGGGACTGCTAGTTCCTGGAACGTAAGGTGTGCAGCCGTACCTACCAGGTAAACAGACGCTGACCACTTTGTCGCTCAATCCAAGTCAGACGCAAAGTGGGTGTGAAATTCGGTTCTCCCGCTCTCTCTGCCAGTGAGACATATGTCCTCTTCTGCCATTGAAACCGTTGACCATTTTCCATTCACCTTAGTTGATCCGTGGGTGCTTATTTGGCTAGGCTTATGTGCACAACATAGTGTATGAATAAATAAATATACAAACATCTTTCTCTGTTTATGCTTTTCTAATAAATATATTTTCTGTTTATGCTTTTTTTATATTATTTTCCCACGCACATGGTGTGCATAATCTTTTTTTCCCACACTTGGTGTGTTTGTGTGTGTGTGTGTGTGTGTGTGTGTGTGTGTGTGTGTGTGTGTTCAAAATGGCTCTGAGCACTATGCGACTTAACTTCTGAGGTCATCAGTCGCCTAGAACTAATTAAACCTAACTAACCTAAGGACATCATACACATTCATGTCCGAGGCAGGATTCGAACCTGCGACCGTAGCGGTCGCTCGGCTCCACACTGTAGCGCCAAGAACCGCACGGCCACTCCGGCCGGCCTGTGTGTGTGTGTGTGTGTGTGTGTGTGTGTGTGTGTGTGTGTGTGTGTATACGCATATACATAGATCACATAAATAAATAAAGGTATACACCACACACACACACACACACAAAATTACTTACACATTGATAAAAGAGTCGTACTACTTCTGTGCAGACACACTCTCTCTCTCACTCATTCCCTCATTCAATCAGAGTCCCTCACCCATTCACTCACTACAAGTGAGAAGTGTGAGTACAAGCGAGTTTCAATCTCGTCATCACAAATGGCTCTTTTATCATCATGAGGCGACAGGCCGATTTTAGACTGCGGCACAGTGTACATCTCGTGTTCTCTCGATCGAACATTAGTTTGCCATGTCTTATGCGGCGACTGTGGTGCAGCACTGTGAACACAACTGTACAGGCACCGCAGATAGTCTTCAACAGAGAGGGTTCTTGATGCCTTATGACGCACACCCTTAGCCCGCCTCTGAGTGACGCCTTCTAATGTGCGATAGAATTGCATTTTTGATCGCAGACCTACAAATTCCACAACTGGTAATCCATTCGCCTTGTCTTTCATAAAGCTGATAACCTTATTGTCCTGTGGAACAATACCATAAGGATTATCGGCCGTGTAGAATTCATTACCATGGTACCTCATTACTTCGTACTGATCACATTTCTTCACTATTTATACCCATATAAAGTAATTTAGGATCTGCGAAATGAGTTTTCTCGTATTCAGAAGATAGTACAGCTCCATCCCCAAGCTGAGACACTGCTGGAGATTACGATAATGAATAATGTATCTCCGCATATTCCCTAGCGCTGTCATCAGTTTTGGGGTGGAGCCTACTCGCAGAACTAGTTGCTCTGGACACAGCAGCAAATCGGGGTGCGCATCATGCACACTAATAGGGTATGTGAGTTCTGCCTCCACCACATACCCTACATCAGAATCAGCTGCTATACATCCCATGATTTTTCCATCTAATCCCTTGCATTCGTCTTTGGGCACATATCGAAACTCATCAATCAGTCACGATTGTTGCATGGCTCGCCCCTATAAGTTATTTACATCCAGGTACATGATGTAACTCGAATCACGGGATGTGTTGAACCTGTCACCCATCCATGGGTTATTTGCCTTCATATGCTTATGGACACATAGGCAATGTCCTCCATGGATCCCTCGCTCGAAGAAAAGAAGCATGTCAGCATTGGTCTATAATTCGATGCTGCACTTCGTTTTCTTGAGCACTGCGTCCCAATAGAACCCAGGTGCCGTGTGGTAAAAGGCGAGATCCAGAGAATATGTGGTCATGCATAGACTCTAGAATTGTTCGAAAACGTCCGCAAGCAAGCACACGTCTGTGTCCACGTAAAGCCGTACTTACTCTCCCAAAGTGGATATGTTGAATCCCCACAAACATTAATGCCATGCTCTTACTCTGCATTTGTTATGGCATCGCCTGTAAGTTTGCTGGAAAATGCAGTTATGTTAGGTAGCCTGGTTCTATTGAGCTTTGTCATACTGTCCACATACTCGTAGGGGAAAACCCCTGTCCTGGTCACAAGTTGAAACTTTTCCTCGCCAGGAAATGAAGTTCGAGTAATATGCATATCCTCCCGAGGTAGAGTTTCAACGAGTTTCTGGAGTGGTATCTGCATAAAACATAGCATGTCAAGGAAGCGGAGCGTAATTCTCAGTGTCATTCCTTTGGACAATGAAATGTATTTCTTGACGCTCTCAAATAGGACACTGACCTGATCTTTTCCGTGTCGAAATCAGCCAAATGCTCAACTAGAAAGTGAGCGTCATACCCACTTAAATTATAGAAGAAAACGGGTATTGCCGTAGTAGGTGGTACTTCAAATTGCACGAATTATAAGCTGCGCCATGGAACTTCCCCCAAAAGATGACAGTGGCCCTACGAGGAGATTCCACTTTTATATCTAACGGTAGCCCGCAAATATGACAGTCAACCGCGTTATTCAACAAATCTTCATTCTCCTCCGATTTGGTTAGGGAAACGATGTTTCTGTAGAGCTTATCAACCTCCCACGATAGTTTTTCGAGCTCAGTGAGCGGCCAAACTGCAGGATTCTCCCCGACATAAGATTTTTAGCGGTTAAGACTTCAATTATAAGAGGATACAATTTGGTACACTGACGTATATGGTACGTGTTTTTCTGTAAAGGTGGCAGGTGAGGCAGCAGGGCACTTTCACAGTGGCTCACAGGGGCGAGGAGGCATTCAAAGAGGGTGCACACTACAAACGGGTATCACTCCTTGTGGTGAGCATTTTTAAACTATATTAATTTGTCTTCCTTACTAGGCATAATAGCACGTACCGGGTCCTTGGAAGAGCAATCTACGAGATGCTCTGTTAATAAATTATCTGAGGAAAAATAATTCAGGCATCTTAAGTAAATATGCCATTTACCATTATGCTTGCTTAGGGGTCGGGAAGTGTCTTTGATCCAAACGTATTGATAATTATCACCTTTAGAGAAGAGTAGCATATTTACATGCATCTCACGCTCACCAGCAAATATTGAGTTATAGAGGGGGCCGAAGACTTCGTACCTGTCCTGCTCATCTGGCTTGCTTTTATTCTCCCGCCCATAAACATGAACCGATATTCTGGTATTCTGCACTTCAAATTTAGATATGTCCTGGATCTTAACAGGGAACTCGATACCACTTATGAATGTCAAGGTATCTACCGTACTACGATGTGCGCTCTGTATGTACCTTGTAATTTCTTTCGCAAGTCAGGAAGCCGGAAGGAGTGTACGTGGGATGTAAGAGTGTTTTCAATTATCTCAGTGATCTAGCCGTGAATGGATCGTGTTTCTCAATAAATCGCAGCAGTATTTGTTCTTGTTACAATCCTATCACGCGGTAGACCCTTTCGTACCTTCTTCTTTGTCCTGATGTAGCTAAGACAACCAGTCAACTTAGGAATACTATAGTACTTTTGAAAAGGAAAATACACTTAGCAGAACTGTTGTGACTGGGAACTCTATAACAGTGACGGTATGTATTCATGTCGAAAAAATGGTTCAAATGGTTCTGAGCACTATGGGACTCAACATCTGATGTTATTAGTCCCCTAGAACTTAGAACTACGTAAACCTAATCAACCTAAGGACATCACACACATCCATGCCCGAAGCAGGGTTCGAACCTGCGACCGTAGCGGTCGCGCGGTTCCAGACTGAAGCGCCTAGAACCGCTCGGCCACATCGGCCGGCTATTCATGTCGAAATCTGAGATTCCAACTATTATTTCATACATCACTGCTTCCAATTGTGACGTCAAATAATAATAGTTTTGGATTATTTAATGAAATTTCTCGTCAAAAACATAACGCAGATGTTTGTAGACAGAAACTACTGTACAGGGTCATTCTTTTTTCATTTTGAGTAGTTTTAAACTGCGTGAAGCAAAACACATTTTCTGAAGCAACATTTGTGACATCTTCAAGATGTGATATCCTGCACCCGATTTAATAACTACTGAAGCAGTTCGTGAAATGCACCACAAGAGAATGCGCCAGGAAGGCTGGGGCAGCTTAGAGCCCATGGTGGAATGAAATATCCCATGCTAGCTCCTATGTCATATGCAAAGCAAACTACAGCTCTCTCTCTCTCTCTCTCTACTACTTGCCTACTTAAGCCCAGCCGGCCGGGGTGGCCGATTGGTTCTAGGCGCTACAGTCTGGAACCGCGCGACTGCTACAGTCGCAGGTTCGAATCCTGCCTCGGGCATGGATGTGTGTGATGTCCTTAGGTTAGTTAGGTTTACGAACTTCTAAGTTCTAAGGGACTGATGACCTCAGATGTTAAGTCCCATAGTGCTCAGAGCCATTTGAACCATTTTGAACTTTAGCCCATATGAACAGACACTCGTCTGCATTGAGCTTCTTCTTTCTTCTTGTAGACAGAGTAAATGGCTTATCTGGCACCGAAGTACCGTAAGGAACCTTAGCAAGGAGGAGTCCTGTACTCTCTGATATACTCCACGTCTACCAAGCTAAGACGTTTCTTGAGTGTGTTTCGAGTTGCCCTGCTACTAGCTTTGTGACACCGTCAATTTGTATATGTGAAATAGCTACCGCATCTGTCGCTCTCAGTTTCAAAGAGTTGTGCCCACATCACACTTTTGTTCAGGGATTAGCGTGGTACTTCACAAAGCTGTGGAGCCACCCACAGCCGTTGTGAGCCCTGGGGTGCACGGCCAGGGCAGCCTGCGTGAGTGGTGAGATGCAAGATTTTTCAGATATGTTTAAGCGGTCTGTGACACTGTACTTACGTGTTTCGCTAAGTGATTGGAACAAAAATAGTGACGCAATTGTTTATATATTCCACAAACTGCTATCGATTTCCTGACAAATTCTTTAAACAAACTATATTCCATACACCTCCTTATATCCCGTAAATTGTTTAAATAAACAATATTTCACTGTTTGTCTAAATTGTTCAAACAATATTCCATACACTGCATTGGTTTCCCGCCAAATCACCAGACAGCTGAGTCTTTTTCCCATCAATTTTCACATGTGGGAGGGCTGATGGGTTTCCCAGAGGGGGAGGGGTTAATTATTTGATAGATTTAACTAATTAGTCAATGAAATTGATATCAAAATTGTGCTTGTACGGAGAGGGGAGATCCTAGAGGAGTGGGGAGAAGAAGGGGAAGAATCAGGGGGAAAGATGGGGGTTTCTTGGAAAACCATTTAACCAAATAACAGGTTGAGGAGCTGTAAATCAAAAGGTCGGGCTATCCCTAGGGGGTCATAATCCTCTTAGGAGACAATAGGTTATGGACCTGTCAATCAAAAGAGGAGAATAGGTTTGCCCCTGAATGTATGCTTGCCCCTGAATGTATACAACCTGCACTCACGAATTGTTCTCATGCTCCCCTTGCTCCACTACTTTCTGTTTGGGTGGAACTTCACTAGTAATAGTAACAGAAACAGTCTAAGAGAAACTGTACCTCTGCAACAGCTGTAATCAGTACTGCACTGTAAAGTAAAAAATTATTTCAACCAGTACCATTGATTGTAAAACCGAGAACTGTGAATAAAATAATTTCAAACAGTAACAAGAACTGTGAATCTTCGTGTATTGTAAGAACAACAAGATTTGTGAATGTAAAGCGGAATTACTACTGTGAATATTTATGTCTGAATTTTAAAAAAAAAGTGTTATTCGTTACCATACGTCTTTGTTGCTATTTCACAAATCCCTACTCTTACAAATTTATATGAAGGCAGTGCAAGATGCACAACGTATTGGCTGGAAGCATGAGGGAGGTGACGTTCAAGATGGAGGAAAACAAAATATATGTCATGATTGCATACCTATCGTGCTGCGTGTATAGGTTTTTGGGAACAGGCGGCGCGTGATCGTGTCCGCTTCCAAAGGCATATAGCACACATGGCTGAAATTGTATCATCTGTGTTTGATCAAAGCCAGAGGCGTAGGATCTGGGCACATCTACATACTGTCTAAATGGGAGCTAGGTGGAAACATAGAAAAAACACAGAATGTAAGCTAAAAATTCATTTGTTTTCATTAACCCAACGTAAAAGTAATTTTACATTTTCATAAGTAGGCACAACACTGGTTTCACACATCTTCTTCTTCGTGAGCTGATGGATAGCAGCGCACCCATAGAATTCCAGGTCTTCAATAGATGCAAACTTGAAGATTCGCGGCAACCATATGATCTTCTACTCGCCTTTGACGTACGTAATGGTATCAGGATGATCGAATATTCGAAGTGACGTCATCATATCTTTATAAGGTATACCAGGATCATTGTCTATTTGTAGCAGGATGCTAGTACATACCTGGTGTGCTCCAGAGGAATGTACTGAGACCGCAGCTGTTTATGTTAGCGTATATAAAGAAGGGCGATGCGAATGATTACAAATGTATTTGACTGCCAAGGAAGTATAATTGAATTAGGAAATTATTAAATTAGACAATAAGCTTTGCAAACAATTATATAATAATTAAGTTTGTCAGTAAGCATTATAGAACAAAACCTGAAAGCTAACAGCAACTTCCAGATGCACACATTAAGAAAATACACATGTTGCTGAAACTCATAACAGGACGAAACTACTTTCAGTTCGTGGATGAATTCTATAGGATGTCAGCACAGTGTCGAAAGCCCCACAAAATATTTTCATCAACCATGCAGAAATAAGATTTTTAAAAACTTTATCACAAACAGATACAACCTATTATTGTAGGTCAGATACATGGATGATAGCCTTTTTATAATTCATAAAAATTGACCAGTTACATGCAGACATAAGCACGACACATAAAAAGAAAAATTCATATCATAAAAATAACGTCACACCAAATGAACTTCTTAGATATAACAAGAAAACAAAACAACCAACATAATTTTGAATCTTACCAGACACCTGGAACTAACACAGTCATACAGCAGACAACAAATCCTCTTTACCACCATCACACCAATAGCAGCAAACAGTAGCTACAATAGTAATCTAGCCATAAAATTAAACAAAAACAAAAAAAAAACAAATGCAATTAGTAAATGCAATACACACCGCCAGAAGCAATAACACACCATAACTCCACAGCAACAAACACACACAATGAGAAAACAATAACCCAAACCGTACATGAGAACAAGAAGACGAAAAAAGGTATAACAAAATGGCATACCAGCGGAAAGCTGCACATAAAATAACAAACATTTTCAAAAGAAAAGGCATAAAAGTATGTTTCAAAACAGACAGTTCAATCCAAAAGCACATCGC
Organism: Schistocerca nitens; assembly: GCF_023898315.1. NCBI lineage: Eukaryota > Metazoa > Arthropoda > Insecta > Orthoptera > Acrididae > Schistocerca > Schistocerca nitens. The sequence continues at coordinate 618,338,151 of NC_064616.1, read as the reverse complement.
AAAAAAAAAAAAAAAAAAAGAAATTAGGAATGTACCAGTTACTATGTAACACATGTAATGTCAGATATTAGGACAAACTGGCAGAAGATTCGTAATCCGATAGAAGGAACGTATCAGAGCCTGGAAGAACGAGACAAGCCACACAACTTCTGCATGGGCCAACTGTAAGAGGGAAAGAAATGGAAATATCTAGAATAAAAAATAATGAACGGCAACTGTAACTTTGTAAGAAAACTATCACATATACAAAATGAACGTAAAAAGGAAATACTGTTAAATGACCAAGAGAATATGCGACCAACTCGCTATTTACCGTACACTAACTGACTCCATAGTTGACAAATATCCTAATATATGATCACAAATCCCATCCCTCTCCTAACTAAAAAAAAGCTCTCTTTCCTGAACGCACACACTCACGCACACACACACATACACATGCTGACAGACAGGATACATTTTTTTCTTTTCACTGGCCTTTACCCCGTATCGTCACGGGAACGGCATGTTAATTTTCGGATTTGTCAATGTTAGTGATAGAGGGCGGCCGGATGCCCTTTCCATCGCTATCCCTTGCCCTAGGGACGGAATTTGTGTACTTCTTCTGTCTGTGTCTGGTGTTATCCACGTGAAAGTGTGACAACGTTTGCGGATCGTGTAACTGAAGAGGGACATTTAGTACCAGGCCGGTATTCACCTATTCAGATGTGAGAAACAGCCTAAAAACCAAATCCAGGTTAGCCGACGCACGGAGACTCGACATTAATCCGTCGGACGGATTCGATCAGGAACCGGCGCTTCTCCCAAACCTCCGGAAGAGACGTGCTAACGCGCGCAGCCTCCGGGCGGGCCGCAGACAGAAAATAAATGAAAATAAGAGACCGGAAAATTTGGCATCATCTACGACAACAACCTAAAGCGGCAGATGAACTAATGTTATCTTACGAAATTACAGTGACCCTACACGAAAAATACCACTCTCTATCGGGTTTCCACTACGTTAAAACTGCACAATCTTCGAATAATAAAGTACACGTTGTACTGTAAGTAATTTTTCATTTCATTATAAAACATTTATGTGGACTATTTTAAATCTAAAAATCGATTGAAACAACGAAAAATCATGTAATATTCCAGAACTCTCACGAAAGGTGTCTTGTTACAAAGGAGAAATGTGTCCGGGTGTACAAATAAAAAGTCATGTGTGACATGCAAAAAGGCGTTTTATTGCTAACTATTGCAATTTATTCATAGCAACAGCGAAAAATAGCCACCACAGGAAACTTATTATAAACAAAACGTTGAAAATCTTAACTGGAATTCACGCGTGGAAACACGTGGTACTTTTCGCAGGAACCTGTTTATAAAACTTCCAGTGATTTGTAGAGTATAGATGCTAACGTGGAAATATAGCAGTTTTAATATAGACTGATCATGGCAGGTCACGCTTACAACGTATTGTCTATCCCTTAGTCACTGCCATGCATATCGTTGGTCCGTCGCTAAGGAAGTGGATTTTTATGAATTGCCCGAGGACAACTATGTGTTTTGGGATGAACAAAAAACAGGCCACGTTGGCACGTAGTACAAATAAACTCTCGATTGTTTTGATGTCTTATCTGTTAGTTTCTCAACATAAATACTGAAAACTGTTGGTATTGTTGGCTAGAAAATCTAACAAGGAGACGGCACAACCGTGGGGTAGGGGATTTGTCCGAAATTTTGTGTGATGAAAGAGGACCCCTAACACCTCAAGTGGTTAAAATATTAGGAGGCACTACCCGGAAAATCCCGGGAAAAATCAATCCAAAGTTTCTTAGGTGCCTTATGAGTATAAAATGTTAATTCATTTCCGACCAGCCATCTGGCCTACATGGTTAGCGCTCGGACCCTTATGCCAGAGGTTTTGGGTTCGATTCCTCCTGCAGCACTTTTTTTTTCTTCTGTTGCTTGCAAAATTGCAGCGCATTGTTACAGAAGAATCGTGAAATTAATTCCCGGGAAGGTTGTATAAAAATTCATTCTATAATTCACCGTCAATTATCGTCTCCAATAGTCCGAGACATGATTCAATATGCCTGGTTTGCCTCCAAATTATCAGAAACTCAAAACATTTTCGTAAATGTTAATGGGGCATGTTTTGTACAGATTTATTGCAAACGCCCTGTGACTGAAAAATATCCGCCTTTATATGCTGCACAAGATGTCGCAAAAATTATAGCTTTGTTTGTTTTTACGATAATTGCCACTGCGGTTCTTGTTTTAATTATTATATGTATAAAAACTAAATGTTTCCCAATCGACTTTGTTATTCTGATTAAAAACCGAATGTGTCCCCTCATATAATTTACAATTAAAAATGGAAAACCCACCGCCATGAACTATGTTGTTGGACAAAATGAAAATAATTTTTATTCAATAATGTAACTAATTTGTTAAAGATAATGTAGGTTTGCAAAACTTTCTGAATTATTGGTGCAATAACAAAAGAAAATGAAAGAGATGAAAAAAAAAGGGCCAGAGGAGGAATCGAACCCAAGACCTCTGGTGTAAAACTCCAACGCCTAAACATCTACGCCAGACGGTGGCTCGGCAATGGACTAACATTTTATACTAATAAGGCACCTAAGAAACTTTGGATCGATTTTTCCCGGGATTTTCCGGGTAGTGCGTCCTAATATTTTAACCACTTGAGGTGTTAGGGGTCCTCTTTCACCACACAAAATTTCGGACAAATCCCCGACCCCACGGTCGTGCCGTCTCCTTGTTAGATTTTCTAGCCAACAATACCAACAGTTTTCAGTTTTTATGTTGAGAAACTAACAGATAAGACATCAAAACAATCGAGAGTCTTATAGAAGTAGGAGAGAGGATAAAGACATTTATGTATGCAAATGATGAATCTGTGTTGGCAGTCATAGAAGAAGAACTACAATGTATTACAGAGATGGTTGTAGAAGTGGGAAAAAGTGTATGGAATGCGGATGAATGTAGAGAAGACGAAAGTGATGAGCCTCCGTAAACACTGAAGTTCTGATGACAGAAAATTTAAGCTGTGGAGGAAATAAGAATTAGAGTGTCTATGGGTTGAACGGTTTTTGAAAAGATGGAAGGTTTGTTGACAGCAAAAAGTATTTAAATATAACTAAGAAATAGGTTTGCTCAATGTTTTGTCTGATATCCAGTATTATGTGACGTTGAATCGCGGAGAAGCAAAAAGAAAGAGGCAAAACTCTTGAAGATAATGGAAAGCGTCCAGTCGATACCTACATAAGAAAGATGAATAAAAAAGGCTACAGTGAGAACTCAGTCCCAGGATGTGGTTTTAAACATTGGTTCCCCATATTCAGTTCAGAAGTGCATCTATGTATTTGTATAGACCGTTGGCTCTCAGTCCAGGAACATTTTCGTCTGCTCAGTGGTGATACTCAAATATTTTCTTCGAATCTCTCTTAATGAATGAGTTCACGGTATTGTATGCAGAGTAACTCTTGAATGTGATCTTGAATGCAATGGATCAGATGAGTGTCAAATTTTACATCTGCTCCGACTTGCTCAACACCCTTGAAGTCGTCTAGCTCATGCATCCTGTTGAGGAAGTAGTTCATAACACACATGACACTGCTCTCTGACTGTGTAGGCGAGAGAAGGATACTGGGTAACAGAATACACTAGGATTCAAGAGGAAATATTTAACACAATATCATTTGTAACAACTAGGAGAGGAAACTAGTAATGCCTTTCAACTGCAAGACGTATCGATCCCATCCAACAGGTAGAAGGAAGGAAGATTAAAATTTAACACTCAGACGAAGAGGTCATTAGAGACGGAGAACATTCTGAGATTTGGGATGGAAACTGGCTGTGTTGTTTTCATAGCAACTATCCCGGAATTTGCCTTAAGCCATTTCGGGAAACCACCTGGATGGCCGAAATGGAATCTGAGCCGCTGTCCTCATGAATGCCAGTTCAGTGCATTATCATTATTCTCAGTAGACGGGTCCGCTAGTATCTTATGCCCTGATTCCACACGACACAAAACGGCCAGTACATCGCTGAAATCTGGCGGCCGAAAGTTGTAAGCCAGCATCACTCTTCCATTTAGGAGATAATTTCGGTAATGAAAATTCTTAATTACAAATTGTTACTTCCGCGTGCCAATCCACAACACCGCCATTATTTAGTGATCTTAGTCACGGAGTCAGGTTTTAATCAGTGTACATAACTCTTAATGAAAAACGTTGTTTCAGCTCAGCAACATAAGCATTTACGTAAGTTTTAATTCACGAGGTACGCTGCTGGTAGCTGTTGCCTAGTGACCACGTAGGAAATTAGACAACCTGCTGCGACGCAATTAACTAAGTGTGCTGGTTGCGAAAGAGGCAATACTGGCAACATTGACACGCCTTCACTCGGTTGCGATATTTCACGTGCGGCAGACAAGCATGACACCTTGTTGGGTAACGGCATTGCTGGACTTGATATCACTGCCGAGATTAGTGTACAACATCTTAACAGTTCACCGACTCATAAAATTGTGCACGTATTTTAATTTAATGCTTTGTGTTCCGTGTTACCGTATAAGCCAAAACAACTTGCTCATAGAAAGAGTCCCTACATATTTCACACTTAACTGATAAGAAAGATTAAAAACCGTAACAGAAGACTATAAGAATTTTAAAAAACACAAAGTTATTTTCAGAAATACAAACAAAAAGTAGTAAGTTATACTCCAAGGGTCTAAACTAATGCGAGGATCCCGTGTACAGAATAAAAGGAGTGTCTCGCAAGAAAGCCTGGAAATTAAAATTTGAAACTCTATGATTTATCGTTCAAATTTTTCAGTTCTCCTTGAAGCCCGTTCGAAATAAAACCTGCAGAATAGTATACACCTTTTTGTGCAATGATTAAAGAAATGTTATTCAACGGCAAACTGTTTTTCCATGTAGTGTTCACTTAGTGAATATGGTAGTTCCTTTAGCTTGAGCCCATATTATTAACCAAAAATCTCACGCAGGAGCATAAGTACGGGACTAACAGATTTAGCATTCCGAGACACTTGATCAATGGCCTGCACGAAAGTACCGCACATCTATCTCACTGACTTTTTCTGGGCTAAGAATATTCTTTACGAACACGCAGATTTGCTTCGAAATGTGATAGTATAGGATATAATAGAGTAACAGTATTCAAAGTAAATAATCTTTCGAGCTTCAGTGTCAGAGCCCATACAGATTATTGTTATAGCAAAGATCCTAAATGTGGTACATCAAAGGGAGTTTTTAATCTACCTTCACTCCTAAAAATTTGAAAAGATCGTATTTACTAATTATTTCATTAGTTGGTGGCAATAAAATTTTGCTTTTATAGAAATTCCGTGCCAGAAACTGTATGCACTGTGTTCTGTTGCAGTTCAGAGTCAATCTGTTTTCTGGCAACCAAGATCTGTTTTCCACTATACTATCTGATAAATCATTTACACTACATTGCAGATTTTTCTCTTCTGCAAAGGCGAAAAGACTTTGAATCAACTGCCACTTTAGAGACAGAGCCTCCTACGGTTTTCTATGTTTCAAAATCGTTTTACTGGCTTTGGGTATGTTCCTTGCACCAAAACAATAAACAAATGTCTGGTAAACATTGGCTCTAAAATGCTATGAGCACTTGTTCATCTTATATACTGTGAAAGACATCTCTTCTAAGGCAAGCTCTTTGGTTTCCACACTTTTGGAGGTGGTAGTATAGACCAAAACAAGACAAAAATGTCCAACAACCATGGGCTCTAAAATGTATGCCTTAAGAGTTATGTCCATTTCTTCTATGGAAAATGTGTGCTTCACAGTAGCGAAAATGAATAACATGGGTCCAAAAATCCCTCGTTACCGAGCTATGAAAGGTATTCTCTGTAATGACTACGGATTATGCAGTGCACTTCTTCAGATGTGTACTTTTACTGACTTTATTCATTACAGATACTCTTGGCCTTTGTTTTTAGTTTTTTCTGATTGTCTTTTGTTCTGAATCACCGTATGGGATGGGGTAATTCATGATCATCACATTGATCTTTATTTCTTCTCACAGCGTCTTACTAGACAAACATACCTGTGATTCCTCAGAAATGAGATGCTTCATTTACTTGATAATTTTATACCTCTAGACGTCATACAACGGACGTTGTTTATGCGCAATAGTGCTCCACCTCACTTTACTGTAAACGTTCGCCGGTATCTCGATTACCGATTTGTCGAGACGTATGCATTTTCATGACCTGCCGGATCATCAGATTTGAATCAATTGGATTTTTACGTCTGGGAACATTTAAAATTCTTTGTGTGTTCAACGCCTATACCTAATGACAATGTTCATAAAAATGGTTCAAATGGCTCTAAGCCTATGGGACTAAATATCTGAGGTCATCAGTCCCCTAAACCTAACTAACCTAAGGACATCACACACATCGATGCCCGAGTCAGGATTCGAACCTGCGGCCGTAGCAGCAGCGCTGTTCCGGACTGAAGCGCCTAGAACCGCTCTGTCAGTGAGGCCGGCGACAATGTTCATCCAAAACGAATTTGACCAAATACGATGTAATCCAATAACTTTCAACAGAATACGGAAAAATGTGGAATACAGTCCAATGGAATGCATCGAAACAGGAGGAGATCACTTCGAGCAATTCCTGTAACTGTACGTTGCTAAATGTATCACATGAAATATTAGAAATAAACCATCTAACTCTCTAACAAATATATTTCGGATCCATTTTCGTACGCACTTTTTGTAATGTTTGGCGTCGCCGGCCGGAGTGGCCGAACGGTTCTAAGAGCTACAGTCTGGAACCGCGGTCACAGGTTCGAATCCTGCCTCTGGCATGGATGTGTGTGATGTCCTTAGGTTAGTTAGGTTTAAGTAGTTCTGAGTTCTAGGGAACTGATGACCTAAGATGTTAAGTCCGATAGTGCTCAGAGCCATTTGAACCATTTTTTTGTTTGGTGTCAGGAATTCATCCATACATTTATGGACACAGATTTACAAACACCCTGTATATAGAAAATAACAGAACCAGAACAGAACTTGGTTATATCACCTCACTATACCACACCCCTGAGAATCAAATCTGTTACCTGTCTATCAGAGGATAGGTAACAGACTTGAAACATCCAATATCGGTAAAGCGTTTACTTTAATTCGAAGTGCATTTGTTCCGTATTGGTACAACATGTGACACTTTCTATCAAATAGTTGGTGATACTAGACTCGTATTTGGAAGAAACAAGGGTTCATTACCTCATACGACCAACGCGATGAAGATTTTCGTGGTTTCCCCTAAATTTTCCCTTTTGAATGCTGCGTTAGTTCCTTCTGTTGTGACTTAGCAAGACAGCCAAGTCACAACGAGAGGAAGCCGAAAGGCACGCGTTAAGTTCACGCAGATTGGCGTGAGGTCTGGAACAGGACAATGTCTTGAGAATTGCAATAAAGTATGAAAATCTTGTAATACTTAACTTTAATCCATAATTGGTGTACATCGCTCTTGACGGTACATGCTTCATAATATTAATTATCAATTGCTAAGGCGCCTTGCTAGGTCGTAGCAAATGACGTAGCTGAAGGCTATGATAACTATCGTCTCGGCAAATGAGAGCGTAGTTGTCAATGATCCATCTCTGGCTAAGTCGGCTGTACAACTGGGGCGAGTGCCAGGACGTCTCTCTAGACCTGCCGTGTGGTGGCGCTCGGTCTGCTATCACTGACAGTGGCGACACGGGGGTCCGACGTATACTAACGGACCGCGGCCGATTTAAAGGCTACCACCTAGCAAGTGTGGTGTCTGGCGGTGACACCACACCTTCAACAAACAAGGTCGCTTTGATACTCCATCCCTGTCAAGCTGAGCTAAAGCCTATAGCTAATAATAACAATATCGACGATGAGGGAAGATCTGAACATACTTTCTTTCCAAAGATATGGACGGAGCTACAAGTCGCCTGAGATGTGATCACCCGTCCAAAAACCACAGTTTAACGTATTTTCTAGAGTTGTATTTTGTATTGTCTGGCCCTTACCTGTTCCGATCTGACTTTACTTGTATAAACAGAACGCCGGGCAGGCCACAACACTCAGTAGACAAGCAGACTTGTCATTAGGTTACAGTACATTAACTATTTTCTTTGGCTCCTGCGGGGAGGAATCCCTGAAATGCTAAAGAAATCAAAGATCTACAATTTATTTAAGTACATTGCAGTGCAATGAGGTAACACTATGATATATGATAGTGCTAATATTGCATACTTGACTTTGCGTTCCTCACTATGAAAAGTATGAAATCTATTCTTTTTTATGATTGCATGGTAGGATTTATGTGCAGAGCTATTGTGGCTATCCGATCACTATTTTTTACTTTTCCTAGCTCCTCCTCGACTTGTATGTTTTGGTTGGCTGGTTGATTGGCGGGAGAGGACCGAACAGCGAGTTCATCGGTCCCATCGGATAAGGGAAGGATGGGGAAGGAAATCGGCCTGCTGTTTCTAAGGAACCATCCCGCCGTTTGCTTGAAGTGATTTAGGGGAATCACAGAAAACATAAACGAGGACGGCCGGACGCGAGTTTGAGCCGTCGTCCTCCCGAATGCGAGTCCAGTGTGCTAACCACTGCGCCACCGATCGTAAACATAAAACATGCGTTTTTCCATTTCGAATAGGTACTAAGTGGAGAGGTATTATAAAACTTCTTAATACTGAGGGTGTAGACCTATCTGAACTTAGGATTTTATATCGTAAACCTGCTACGGTCGCAGGTTCGAATCCTGTCTTGCGCATGGAAGTGTGTGTTGTCGTTAGGTTAGTTAGGTTTAAGTAGTGCTAAGTCTAGGAGACTGATGACCTCAGATGTTAAGTCCCATAGTGCTTAGAGCCATTTGAACCATTTTTTTTATCGTAGACCACCGATACAAACAGTGAAAGTGATGAAAATAGAGAACGTTAATGGGCACAATGTCTCTCGGTTTTATGGGAGTAAAACAGTAACTATGTGTATTCCAGGGAATTTATATATGTGTGTAGATACATCGTAAATTAATGTATGTCATCATTTATATTCCGCTAGCTACCGTGCAGTACATGACGGAAGGGACACTTTGTGTCTGCATTAGTCATTTTCTTTTCCATTGCATACGAATAGGGAGCGAAAGAAGAGTTATTGTGTGTCTGTGCATGAGGCTCATGTCCCGACGTGAGATTTTCGACACAGATAGCAGAAATGGTGCACTGTCTTCCTGAAATACAGGTTCGATTAATTTATCCAACAGGGTTTCACAAGAACAACGTTGCCCTTCTTCCAAAGATACCCATTTATGGTCTCTACGCATCTCCGAATTGTATGTTGGATGTACTGATCTCGTACGATCCAAGTGGCACTGGTCTAAATTCCTAAGACGTCTGTTATCAGGCATGCTTTATAAGAACTACAAACACTGAAACAGTGCTCAACAATTGGCCCCAAGGATGTTCTGTTAATGGTACCTGCTACAGTTGCACAGCTATTTCCCAAAATTTCCCGAAAAAAAATTAATCTTCTGATTGCCTTCCCAGCTACTGATATCACGTGTTCGTTACCTTTCATATCGTTACGTCAAACTACCTCTAAACATTTAAACACTGATACAGACTGCAGAACGTTTAGGCTTCGGATTATTCCTCTTTCCTATTGCAAAATACCTTGCATTTATCCATATTTATAGGTAGTTTCAATTCAGTACGACGAGTACTTCTGCATTTTCTTGCAATCATCCAGTTTCCATAGACAAACGCATCGTCAGCTGTGTCTATATTTAATGAATCATTTATGTGAATTCAAAACATCAAAGGCCCTATTACGCTTCCTTTCAGCACAGCGTTACTTCCGTTTTCAAAATTCCGTCCGCAGTATAACATACTGCCGTATTCGTAAAAGCGCACTGTATCTTCTCTTCTGGAGGAAACGTATCCTCCTGTTCTAATTTTACTTTTTTCTGTGGGTCGTAAAGGTGAACGAATTGCTCTTTGTGACAAATTGTGTTGCATTCCATTTGTGCTGCCCGCAGATTTTTTAAATATCTTGTAGTGATAACGAGGGATACTAAGTACATCTGTGGTACAAAAATGAAAGATATACCAGAGGCAACATTAGTCCTAAGATTTAGTTTAGGAGATAAAGTAAAGTAAGTCAAATGAACGTTCATAGCATTTTTACAGTTACAGAAAACTAACGACAGTGTTGGCTGGAATAACACTCTGTAATTCGGAAGACAGCAAGGATAAAACACAAGATATGGAACATTTTCTACAACTAGTACAGAAACCTGTGCGCAGACACACTGACGTGACAAAAGTCATGGGATAGTGATTCGCACATACAGGGTGATCCATTGATCGTGACAGGGCCAAATATCTCACGAAATAAGCGTCAAACGAAAAAACTACAAAGAACGAAACTTGTCTAGCTTGAAGAGGGAAACCAGATGGCGCTATGGTTGGCCCGCTAGTTGGCGCTGCCATAGGTTAAACGGATATCAACTGCGTTTTTTAAAATAGGGACCCCCATTTTTTATTACATATTCGTGTAGTACGTAAGGAAATATGAATGTTTTAGTTGGACCACTTTTTTCGCTTTGTGATAGATGGCGCTGTAATAGTCATAAGCATATAGCTCACAATTTTAGACGAACAGTTGGTAACAGGTAGCTTTGGTTCAAATGGCTCTGAGCACTATGGGACTTAACATCTGAGGTCATCAGTCCCCTAGAACTTAGAACTACTTAAACCTAACTAACCTAAGGACATCACACACATCCATGCCCGAGGCAGGATTCGAACCTGCGACCGTAGCAGTCCCGCGGCTCCGGACTGAGCGCCTAGAACCGCTAGACCACCGCGGCCGGCCAACAGGTAGGTTTTTTAAATTAAAATACAGAACGTAGGTACGTTTGAACATTTTATTTCGGTTGTTCCAATGTGATACATGTTGTGGCGTAACAAGCTAGCTACGCCACACTGAAGTAGCCGAAAGGGCACGCGTCAACTCACGCCGTCTTGCGTTAAGTCTGAAACAGGATACTCTATGAATGCTATAAAGAAAAGAATGGAGCTTCTCGTATACTTAACTGTAATTCTTTGTGGTACATTTCTCTTGATAATACAAGTGAGACTCTCTCCAGATATGGTTAACTGCTCCTTGCTAGGTCGTAGCCATGGACTGAGCTGAAGGCTATTCTAACTGTCTCTCGGCAATTGAGAGAAAGGCTTCGTACGTGTAGTCGCTAGCAATGTCGTCCGTCCAACTGGGGCGAGTGCTAGTACGTCTCTCGAGACCTGCCTTGTGGTGGCGCTCGGTCTGCGATCCTGACAGTGGCGACACGCGGGTCCGACATGTACTAATGGACCGCGGCCGATTTAAGCTACCACCTAGCAAGTGTGGTGTCTGGCGGTGACACCACAATACATGTACCTTTGTGAACTTATCATTTCTGAGAACGCATGCTGTTACAGCTTAAATACCAGATTAATGCAATAAATGCTCAAAATGATGTCCGTCAACCTCATGCATTTGGCAATACGTGTAACGACATTCCTCTCAACAGCGTGTAGTTCGCCTGCCGTAACGTTCGCACATGCACTGACAATGCGCTGACGCATGTTGTCAGGCGTTGTCGGTGGATCACGATAGCAAATATCCTTCAACTTTCCCCACAGAAAGAAATCCAGGGACGTCAGATACAGTGAACGTGCGGGCAATGGTATGGTGCTTCGACGACCAATCCACCTGTCATGAAATATGCTATTCAATACAGCTGCAACCGCACGCGAGCTATGTGCCGGACATCCATCATGTTGGAAGTACATCACCATTCTCTCATGCAGTGAAACATCTTGTAGTAACATCGGTAGAACATTACTTAGGAAATCAGCACACATTGCACCATTTAGATTGCCATCGATAAAATGGGGGCCAATTATCCTTCCTCCCATAATGCCGCACCATACATTAACCCGCCAAGGTCGCTGATGTTCCACTTGTCGCAGCCATCGTGGATTTTCCATTGCCCAATAGTGCCTATTCTGCCGGTTTACGTTACCGCTGTTGATGAATCACGCTTCGTCCCTAAATCGCGTGCAAAAAATCTGCCATCGTCCCGTAATTTGTCTTGTGCCCAGTCGCAGAACTGTACACGACGATCAGAGTCATCGCCATGCAATTCCTGGTGCATAGAAATCATGGAAATATGGTACGGGCGCAATCGATATTGATGTAGCTTCCTCAACACCGACGTTTTTGAGATTACCGATTCTCGCGCAATTTGTCTGCTACTGATGTGCGGATTAGCCGTGACAGCTAAAACACCTACTTGGGCATCATCATTTTTTGCAGCTCGTGGTTGACGTTTCACATGTGGCTGAACACCTCCTGTTTCCTTAAATAACGTAACTATCCGGCGAGCGGTCCGGACACCTGGATGATGTCGTCCAGGATACCGAGCAGCATACATAGCACACGCCCGTTGGGCATTTTGATCACAATAGCCATACATCAACACGATATCGACCTTTTCCGCAATTGGTAAACGCTCCATTTTAACACGGGTTATGTACCACGAAGCAAATACCGTCCGCAGTGGCGGAATGTTACGTGATATCACGTACTTATACGTTTGTGACTATTACACCGCTATCTATCACAAAGCGAAAAAAGTGATCCGACTAAAACACTCATATTTCTTTACGTACTACACGAATGTGTAATAAAAAATGGGGGTTCCCATTTTAAAAGAAACGCAGTTGATATCAGTTTGAGCTACGGCAGCGCCATCTAGCGGGCCAACCATAGCGCCATCTGGGTTCCCCCTTCGAGCTAGACGAGTTTCGTTCTTTGTAGTTTTTTCGTTTGATGCTTATTTTGTGAGATATTTGGCCCGGTCACTATCAATGGACCACCCTGTATATTAGGAGTAGATGAGAAAGGAATGGGACAGTTAGTAGCCTACCCACTATCTTATTAAATCTGTACATAGAGCAAGCAGTAAAGGAAATAAAGAAGAATTTTGGAAAAATGTTCAGGGAGAAGAAATGAAAACTATACGATTTGTCACTGATTTTGGAATTGTATCAGACACGGCAAATGGCGTGGAAGACCATTTGAAAGGAATAACTGGCGTCTCGAAAAGATGTTGTAAGATGAACATCAATAAAAGTAAGACAAGGGTAATGGAATGTAGGTGAATTACACCAGACATTGCTGAGAGGCTTATATTAATAAATGAGGCACTAAATGAAGTAGATTACTTTCGTATTTGGCTACCAGAATAACTGGAATTGGCTGACGTAGAGATAACATAAAATGCAAACTGGCAAAAGCAAGCATTTCAGAAAATCAAAAATATGTTAATAATAATATTAATTTAAACGTTAGAGACATGGACGATAAACAATTCAGAGAAGAGAGGAATAGTACCTTTTGAAATGTGGTGTTGCACAAGGATGCTGACGATTAGACAGTAAGGTCGGGTAACTAGTGAGGAGATTTTATGTAAACTGAAGGTGGTGGAAGAAGAAAGGAAAGGGAAGGTACTACTGATGTTAGCTGCACCGGATCTTTATACGGAATGAACGGCGACGAGTGAAAATGTGTGCTGTACCAGAAAGTGAACCTGAGCTCACCTGCTTACAAGACAATTGCGTTAACCACTATGCCAACTGAACAACCCTCCTGCCCGACCTACATGTCCGATGGGCAATGAAACAGCCACCTTCAGTGCGAACGCACAATTACGTTCTACCTCCTGCGAGAATCACAAAGTAGCGAGTATGGAGGACGTGGACGGCGACTGCGGATAGGCAACGCTAGATGGGAGTGTTGGCCGGCCGAGAGGCGTGCCGAGATAGTAAGCAGGGGATCCGGGGTTCGTATCCCTGTTCGCCAAAGATGTTTGACTCGTCATTGTAGATCCCGCATAAAGTCCTGATGCAGCTGTTATCAATAATTCCTTTCCTTTCTCCCCCTCCACCTTAAATGTACATAATATGTATCACAGCTACGAGCCGCGCGGGATTAGCCGAGCGGTCTCAGGCACTCCAGTCATGGACTGTGCGGCTGATCCTGGCAGAGGTTCGAGTCCTCCCTCGGGCTTTTGTCCTTAGGATAATTTAGGTTAAGTAGTGTGTAAGCTTAGGGACTGATGACCTTAGCAGTTAAGTCCCATAAGATTTCACACACATTTGAACATTTTGACAGCTGCGAATTCCGCGGGAATTCCTTTCCTTTCTCCCCCTCCACCTTAAATGTACATAATATGTGTGACAGCTGCGAATTCCGCGGGGTGTCCGTTCTTTCGGACATATCCGAAAAAACAGACACCACGCATTCAAATAATGAGGAGATCCTGAATCTAATTTGGGAGAAATAAAATTTATAAATAACTAGACTGAAAGAACGGATGGCTTGATACCACACATGCTGAGGCATCAAGGTTTCATGGTAATAAGCAAGTTCAAACGGGTGTACGTTGCAGTAGTTATGCTGAGAAGAAGAGACTTGCAAAGCATACACTAGCATGGAGAGCTTCACAAAACAAGTATTCGGACTGAAGACCACAAAAACACCAATATTAGTGATAAATTAACGTAATCCGCTGATTTACAGACCCCTGTTACCAAAGGCCACGGTTTTCCAGTCTAGGGTCCAACCGATATGATCACGAGGCCAGGAGAGACGCCGCAGGCGATTTCGTGCTTTTAACAAAGCCACTCGCGTTGCTCGTCTGCTGCTATAGCCCATGACAGCGAAATTTCGCCGCACTTATTAAGGGATACGCTCGTCGTTCGTCGCACACTGAGTTCTACGATTATTTTTTCATGATGTGTTGCTTGTCTGTTAACACTGACAACTCTACCAAGCACCACTGTTCTAAGCGAAGGCCGTTGGCCACTGCGTTGTCCGTGGTGAGAGGTAGTGCCTGAAATCTGGTATTCTCGGGACATTCTTGACACTATGGATCTCGGGATATTGAGTCTCCTAACGGTTTCCAAAATGGAATATACCGTACGTCCTTCTGCAACCACCATTCCGCGTTCAAAGTCTGTTGATTCCCATCGTGCAGCCATACTCAAGACGGAAACCTTTTCACACATATCACTTGAGTACAAATGGTAGTTCCGACAATGCACTGCTCTTCTGTACCTAGTGTACGTGATAATACCGCCTTCTCTATATGTGCGTATCGCTGTCCCACGACTTGTCACCTCACTGAACACTGATGATCTAAACCATTATGATCAAGCTCACAACTAAACTGAACGCCACCTGGTGGTGTAGCGGTCGAGTGACACTGTAAGGAAAGAACACTGCCGGAAAAAAGAAATTAGTTCACCTAGAAAGACGACGTCGATTTTGATTTGTCAGTGGAATATGCCATCTGGGTGGTAATAGATGTACTGATAATGGTTTCAACATCGTCCGCCAACCGATAGGATAGCGGCATAACTACCACAGCACCTTCTGTGTCTACCCTTTATTCGGGAATGTTCACTGACAGGAGGTTCAGTTTGGTACAAACGTGTGAAGAAAGCAGGCAACCACCTCACCGAGACACACTCGTGCTTCCTACAGCCAACTGGGCTGTTTGAAATGGGTCAAGTTGTGGCCTTCGAAGTAGCAGGGGTGGTCTTTCTGGACAATTGCCAACCAAGTTGGACGTGGTGTGACAGTTGCGCAACGAAGCTTGTATGAGTGGTCACGTGAACGTTCTCACACCCATAGAAGAGGTGCTGGACGTCTACGCAGCACAGACACCCGCGAGGATCGTCATGTTGTAAGGGCAGCAGCGGCAGTTGGTACAGCTACCACAATACAGATAAGAGGGTTTGTGAGCCTTGACGTGCGAACACGAACTGTTGCGAACCGGTTATTAGCAGTGGTACCTCGGGCACGCACACGTCTGGCGCGTCTTCCTCTCACGCTACAGCACGGACGTGAACGGCGGGATTGGTGCCGCCAGAGGATCACTTGGCAGATGGAATGACGCGCTGTGGTCTTTGGCGATGAAAGCGGATTCTGCCTGAACGCAAGTAATGCTCGTTCGTGTACGGCGTAGACCTAGTGAATGCTGTCTCGTAAAGCGCATTCGTCCAAGATACAATGGCCTCACCCCGGGCCTTATGGTCTGGGGTGCGGTAAGATACAACTCTTGTTCACCTTTGGTGTTACTGGAGGGGCGCTAACCAGCGCTCGGCAGGCGCAGAATGTTGCTACATCCGTTCTTTGGCAACAGGAAGGTGACGTGTTGTTCCAACAGGACAATGCTGGCCCACACGCCACCTGTGGGTGGGATATGATGGGACGATAAATGACTCGTACGACTCATCAACCAACAACTCTTGCAGAACTACGTGAAGAGGTCGAGCAGACGTAGAATAGCGTATGGCAGGATGTCCGATCAACAGGATGCATTGCCGCTGGTAGAGGTAAAATGGTTGTTTCGGGATGGGTCGATGTCTGGCGCCTCCGAACTGCATGTGCCTTTGATCTGTAAATGTAATAATTTCATGTACACTGTATGCACTGTTTCAGCAATTAATCTTGAGTGAATTTGAAACTTCTAAAAGGGTGTACTGTTCTCTTCCCGGCAGTGCATATAACCGGAGGAGGGACGAATGGGGTTGGGGTATCATATGGTGAGTAACAATAACAATTTAGTGTGGCTCAATTGCCTGGTGCAAATTTTTCAGTTGCACGCCATTTCGGCGACTTACGTGTCCCTAAGCTATTACCTGTATCCAGCTGCGAAAAGAGGAGCCGGCCGCGGTGGCCGTGCGGTTCTGGCGCTGCAGTCCGGAACCGCTGGACTGCTACGGTCGCAGGTTCGAATCCTGCCTCGGGCATGGGTGTGTGTGATGTCCTTAGGTTAGTTAGGTTTAAGTAGTTCTAAGTTCTAGGGGACTTATGACCTAAGATGTTGAGTCCCATAGTGCTCAGAGCCATTTGAACCATTGAAAAGAGGACATAGAGTTTAAAGTGGAATCCTAATTACGTGTCGTCTCTGGTGTTTTCTCATACAGCTGAAAGATGAAGGCTGGGATAAAACGCAGACTGAAAAATCCTCGGTATGACCACTATTCGATCCCGCTACCTATCGATTTGCAGCGATTCACTTCACCGTTTTTTTATCCCTTGGTTCTTCTTCTGATTGTTTCTTCGTCTATTTTAGTTTGTAAGGAGATCGTGTGTGTCCGAACATCGGATGACGTCTCTCAAAGCCTTAGTATGAAAACTTTACTGAGTTTTTTTGTTACAGAAAGTGGCCAACCACCTGACCGGCCCCGCTGAACCACCGAGAAACATTGTAACTAGTCGTCTGATGGCGAACCACTGTCATGAGCATCTATGGAAAAGGACTGAAGGACAGTCAAATCACGAGTATGCTACAAGGTGTTGTCCGTCCACGTCTCACCGCAGAACACGGAGGTCGGAGACTTGTCGCTCTGTAAAGCAGGATAGGTGGCGATCTGTGGCGCATCTGCTGAAAGAGTACAACGCTGGTGCAGACACAAATGTTTCAGAGCACACTGTTCAGTGCACATTGTTGAAGATGGGACTTCGCCGCAGATGGTCCCTATATGTACCCATTTTTACCCAAAAAAATTGTCTACGATTTCAGTGGGCACGGGTTCATCGATACTGAATGATGGATGAATAGAAACGTTTTGCCTCGTCGGATGACTCTCGTTTCTTGCTATATCGTGTCGATGGTCGGGACCGGATAGGCCGGCATCCAGGCGAACAGCTACTCTAAACATACTCCGCAAAACGGACGCTGGCCAGTAGGGGAAATTTTATGCTGTGAGGGACGTTTACCTTGGACCTTTGATAATAATCTAAAGCACCATGACAGTTATGGATTACATCAACAATATAGTGGATCACCAGCATCCTTTCATGCTTGATGTCTTCCCCGAGAGAGATGAAATTTTGTTGGTTTGGCGTGCATGAAAGTGAACTCCGATTGCGAAAACGTTCTGTTGGCACCCACCTACAAAGGGAGAAATGTTCATTACGATAAAATAAGAGAAACCAGGGCTCGCACAGAAAAATTTAAGTGCTTGTTTTTCCCGCACGTCGTTCGAGAGTGGAACGGTAGAGAGACAGCTTGAAGGTGGTTCATTGAACCCTCTGCCAGGCACTTTATTGTGAAAAGCGGAGGAATCACTTAGATGTAGATGTTTTGGTGACCAAATTCGCTCGATCTGGAGCCGGTGGAACACGTTATCTGGCGCTATCTCCGAGCTCACAAGCCACAGGATCGTAATTTACGGAAATTGCGTAGATGATTTCTGGTGCCAGATCTCTCCAAAAGCCTACCAAGGACTAGTCGAATCTCTGATACGCAGAATCGCTACTGTTTGCGTTCTAAAGTTGGACTAGCACGCTATTGAGCAGATGGTCATAATGTTATGGCTCATCAGTGTGCATAAAAACAAGATTTCTTTCGTTTTTTATTTTCCCGATTTTGTTTTCCTTTTTTTCTGCCATTTACACTTTCATCATTACGTCAAGCGGATTCAGCCATAAAATTATAGCCGGCCGGAGTGGCCGTGCGGTTCTAGGCGTTACAGTCTGGAGCCGTACGACCGCTACGGTCGCAGGTTCGAATCCTGCCTCGGGCATGGATGTGTGTGATGTCCTTAGGTTAGTTGAGTTTAATTAGTTCTAAGTTCTAGGCGACTGACGACCTCAGAGGTTAAGTCGCATAATGCTCAGAGCCATTTGAACCAAGCCATAAAATTACAAATGTTATTTGTGTGAATTCAGATCCAGCAGCCTATCAGGGACTTCCATTTCCATTATGAAACGCTGAGCCGTGCAGTAAAATAACCATCATCTTATTACAATATTATGTAAAGTCAGAAACAGTTTCATAAGCTTGTAAGGGCGTTGCAGGCCAGGTTGTGCTGAGAAATTATTGTTAAAAAAAATTCGATGCATTGCGCCGTTTCCTAGTCAATTAGCACTGAGGTTAGAGAATCAGTCCTATGCACGCGCAAATTCAAGCAGTCCGTCAGATACAATTGGTGTCGGTTGTCCTCATTGCGTAGATGACAGCACATAACACTGCTCAGCTTTTGGCTCGGGTTCAGTTCTTACTACCGTGCCAAGTCTAATTTTTTTTATCGTTCTCTTGTTCGGTTTTAGGAAACCAAACGAAGAACACATTGGCGCCACCATCTCTGGCGGGCCTCATGAAATTGCGAGCGCAATTGCCGGACTGGCTAACTTGAATGAAATTAACCCAGAAACGGCGCAGCGTATCGAATATTTTTCTTCACAATTATTTCTCAGCACAGCCTACATTGCAACACCCTTATATGTGACTTCAAGTTCAAGTGTGTGTGAAATCTTAAGGGACTTAACTGCTAAGGTCATCAGTCCCTAGGCTTACACACTACTTAACCTAAATTATCCTAAGGACAAACACACACACCCATGCCCGAGGGAGAACTCGAACCTCCGCCGGGACCAGCCGCACAGTCCATGACTGCAGCGCCCTAGATCGTTCGGCTAATCCTGCGCGGCTACATGTGACTTAGACTGTTTCTGTTCACCCTGTATATATTGCCAGAAAAAAATGCAGCACTATCAAGGACTGTGTTTAATGGCACCAGAGAATAATGCGTGCAGACTGAGGGGCTGTAGTATTAATGATTCACTTTTCATGATAATCTGCGATCAGATGGCGCTCAGGAGGCTTCTCTGTGCACCCTCTATCTAGATTCTACAGGCAGTTATGAGCTGGATTTAGGGATGAACAGAGTTTGCAACAATCATTCCAGGGTACAGCAATGTCCCACTGACGATTACGTACTCCTGTGAACAACTGCAGCCATTTGAATGCGGTCGCATTGTGTGCTTGCAGGAAACTACATGGATATATCGACGGATTGTTGCATATGTTGTACGCAAAGTATGGGTAGTGTGTCACTGGTTTCAAAAGTGGTCCGCGAGACATTCTCGCACCTGTAGGCCACGTTCTAGACGTCTGTGTACTTCAGACGCTCGTCAAGATCAACGCAATGTACGAGCAGTGGTGGCTGACCGAACATCATCTAAAGACAAAAAAATGGCTCTGAGCACTATGGGACTTAACATCTATGGTCACCAGTCCCCTAGAACTCAGAACTACTTAAACCTAACTAACCTAAGGACAGCACACAACACCCAGTCATCACGAGGCAGAGAAAATCCCTGACCCCGCCGGGAATCGAACCCGGGAACCCGGGCATGGGAAGCGAGAACGCTACCGCACGACCACGAGATGCGGACATCTAAAGACAAAACCTCGGCCATGTTGCACCTGCTATGTCATCAGAGACCATTGGGAACTATCTGCTTGAAGTGGGATTAAGATCACGTGTGCCTCTGCTCAGGCCACCACTAACGCCACGAAAGCCGGCCGGAGTGGCCGAGCGGTTCTAGGCGCTACAGTCTGGAACCGCGCTACCGCTACGGTCGCAGGTTCGAATCCTGCCTCGGACATGGATGTGTGTGAAGTCCTTAGGTTTAAGTAGTTCTAGGCTCTAGGGGACTGATGACCTCAGCAGTTAAGTCCCATAGTGCTCAGAGCCATTTGAACCATTTGAACACCACGAAACCGCCCAGCATGGGTACTCTGGTGTCGTGAAGAGCTGACTGGAGAGTTGACTCGCACTCCCTTGTCTTCAGTGATAGGAGTAGGTTGTGTCTGCATACGAGTAATGGACATACATACACATGTATGTGAGCTGCCTGTTCCAGACCGCATTCGCCCACGACACACAGGTCTCGTCCCAGATTACATGGCGTGGTGGCCACGAGTTACAACTCTAGATAACGTTTAGTGTTTCTACTGGCTAAAGTAACCAGTGCCCTTACGTTGGACAGGTTGTTTCCTCATGGTACTCCCATTTCACCTATATGAGGGTGATGCGCTTTTTCAGCAGTACACTGTACATCGACATACGACTGCTGCGACGCAATTTGCTCTTCATGATGGACAACAACTGCCCTGGCCAGCTAGATCAACAGTGCTCTCACCGTCTAAGCAAGTATGGGACATGATGAAGCGGAGGCGTACTCATTCTACATCTACATCTACGTACATACTCCGTGGCGAAGGGTACCCTGTACCACTACTAATCACTTCCTCTCCTGTTCAGCGAGGGAAAAACGACCACCTATATGCCTCCATATGAGCCCTAGTTCCTCTTATCTTCGTGGTCCTTAGGTAAAATGTATGTTGGCGGCAGTAGAATCGTTCTGCAGTCAGCCTCAGATGCCGCTCTTCTAAATTTTCTCGGTAGTATTCCTCGAAAAGAACTTTATCTATCCTCCATGGAATCCCATTTGCATCCCAAAGTATCTCCGTAATCCACGCATGTTGGTCGAACCTACCAGTAACAAATCTGGCAGCACGCCTTTGGATTGCTTGAATGTCTTCCTTTAATCCGACCTGGTGCGCATCTCGAACACTCAAGAACAGGTCACACTACCGTCCTATATGCGGTCTCCTTTACAAATTAAATACACTTTTTCAGAATTCTCCCAATAAACCGATGTCGACCATTCGTCTTCCCTACCACAACCCTCACATATTCGTTCATTTTATATTGCTTTGCGACGTTACGCCCAGATATATAAACGGTTTGACTGTATTAAGCAGGACACTGCTAATGCAGTATTCGAACATTACGGGTTTGTTTTTCCTACTCATCTGCATTAACTTACATTTCTCTACATTTAGAGCTAGCTGCCATTCATCAAACCAACTAGAAATTTCGTCTAAGTCATCTTGTATCCTCCTATAGTCACTCAACGACGACATTCCCGCACACCACACTATCGTATGCTGCAGATTGCTGACCACTCTCCCGACTCATCATTTATGCATGTAGAAAATAAGAAAAGTCCTGTCACACGTCCCTGAGGCACTCCTGACAATATACTGGTCTCTGATAAACACTCCAGGCCTGCAGGAGCCACTGTCAAATTGCAGCAAAAGGGGCTAGATGCCTTGGATAATGTATTGTAGAACACCATTCGGCACCTCTATGAACGTTTGAATGTGTGAATACACATCTCTTTTGCCGTCAGAGAGGCGTTACACTGTATACTGATGTGACTGTTTGGGCACCCTTTATTGTGATATACGTGTTTCATTCGGTCTGAATTTGTTATCATATACACCATCAATGATGAAATATCTATCATTTCACTTGTCAATAAAATGACATTGTCGGTACAGGTGTTGCATTTTTCCGGCAATATATACAGGGTGTCCTAGAAATGATGCGACAAACTTCGAGGTTTGTAGACGGTCTACTGAGGAAGAAATCGACGATAGGAACCTGTATCAGGAAACGACATCCAACAATGTGAGACCTGAGTTTCTCCTGGCGTATACAACTTTCAAATAACTTCCGGGAATTCAGCCAGGTAACACTTTCAGCGACCGCCGTTGTTTTAAATAAACATGATTATGGACAAAAGATGCAACGTTTACTATCTGATTCAGCGTATCGCAGAATCTATGCTGACCCCACAAAATGTGTTGAGAGAAAGACCAACAGCCTCCTGAAGAAAAGTGGTTTGTCGCAGGACACTATCAAGAGTCTTAACACCTATAATGCTGTTCCCCCTAGGTTATATGGCCTTCCGAAGGTTCACAAGGAAGGGGTTCCTTTCCGTCCTATAGTGAGTAACATCGGCGCTCCGACATATCGTGTAGCCAAGCATCTTGCTTCTCTGTTGAGTCCACAAGTAGGTCGGTGTGAACATCATATCAGGAACTCAGCTGATTTTTTACGTCGTTTGGAGGGACTGAGGTTGAACGACTCTGATATTTTAGTGAGTTTCGATGTGGTCTCTCTCTTCACTCGTGTTCCTCTGTCTGATTCGCTGCGGTTAATTGAGGCCAGGTTTGGTGCTGAATTAACTAATCTCTTTCGACATGTGTTGACATCCACTTACTTATTATTTAATGACCAGTATTATGAGCAGACAGATGGAGTTGCGATGGGTAGTCCGTTGTCTCCTGTAATCGCAAATTTGTTTATGGAAGACTTCGAGGAACGTGCATTGGAGTCGGCGCCTTTGAAACCCGCCTGTTTCTTTAGATACCTTGACGATACCTTCGTTGTTTGGCCTCATGGTAGGGAGAATTTGAATGTCTTTCTAGAACATAACTCGATCCACCCGAACATTCGTTTTACGATGGAGGTGGAAGAGGATGGTTGCCTTTCCTTTCTTGACGTGTTGGTTAGGAGGAAGGATGATGGATCATTGGGACATGCAGACTACAGGAAACGTACTCACACCGACATGTACTTACAGGGTAATAGTTGTCACCATCCGGCTCAGCGCGAAGGGGTACTTCGTACCTTTTTACACAGGGCACATGTCGTTTCTGACGCTGAGACTTTTCCAGCTGCCGGCCGCTGGTGGCCGAGCGGTTCTGGCGCTACAGTCTGGAACCGCGCGACCGCTACGGCCGCAGGTTCGAATCCTGCCTCGGGCATGGATGTGTGTGTTGTCCTTAGGTTAGTTAGGTTTAAGTAGTTCTAAGTTCTAGGGGACTTATGACCTCAGCAGTTGAGTCCCATAGTGCTCAGAGCCATTTGAACCATTCTCAACTTTTCCAGCTGAGCTGTCCCATCTTGAAGTTACATTTCGTCAAAGCGGTTATAGTGATAGACAGATTGAACGTGCGTTGCGCTATCGACCAACTGTACATCGGGTGATTGATGATAATTCTGAATCAACACCTAAGTCTACTGCCTTTTTGCCTTACGTAGGAAACACGTCCAACAAGATCGGTCGTATTTTACGGAAATACGATGTGAAATGTGTTTTCCGACCTCCATCTAAAATTAGAGCACTTTTGAGTTCCGTTAAGGATGATCTTGGACTGCGTAAGGCGGGTATGGTTCAAATGGCTCTGAGCACTATGGGACTTAACATCTGAGGTCATCAGTCCCCTAGATCGTAGAAATACGTAAACCTAACTAACCTAAGGACATCACACACACCCAAGCCCGAGGCAGGATTCGAACCTGCGACCGTAGCGGTCGCGCGGTTCCAGACTGAAGCGACTAGAACCGCTCGGCCGCACCGGCCGGCTGTATATCGTATTCCTTGTAGCTGTGGCATGGCATATATTGCTCAAACTATCAGGACCGTGGAGGACCGATGTACTGAGCATAAACGGCACACACGATTACAGCAGCCAAATAGATCTGCTATTGCCGAATATTGCTTGGATACTGGTCACCCCATGTTATATAATAACAACGAGACATTGGCATGCACGTCCAGCTATTGGAACAGTGTTATTAGGGAGGCAGTTGAGATTAAATTAGCGAGCAACCTCGTTAACAGGGATGGAGGTTTCTGTTTAAACTCTGTTTGGAATCCGGCTGTCTCCCTTGCCAAAAAACAGAGTCAATGCTACCTCACCTGCGAATTCATAGCTCACTATCGATAGCTCTGACTTTGGTCATCTTTGGTGGCACTAGTGTTCAGTGTGTGTGTTATCTTTCCTGCTTCAGTCCGAGAACCGAAGTTTTAAATTTGCATGTACGCCGCCTGTCCGTTGCAGTTTGCCTTGTAAATGGCGGGGTGTTCTCCCGCCGAAATATCGGCGGTGGCTGAAAATGTTACCTGGCTGAATTCCCGGAAGTTTTTTGAAAGACATCCAACAAAGCTACAGAGCGTCGAGTCGCCAGCGCCTGCCACGAGGCTATCACTTCAGTAGCACACGTGATGTACGCTGATGGACCGTAGGCGCAACGTCTCCCAATGTTGTTTGTTATTCAGTGATCACGACTGATTGCCGTGGTTGCCAGTGGAGCTAGCTGCTGCATAGAAAGGAACCCACAAAAATCTCCGATGTTCTCCGGTATACTGGAGAAAAATAAACTGCAGATGGAAATCCGTGTTCGAAACCTTCATCCACCAAGGCAACAGATCATCGCATTCATACGAGAAAAGGTCTGTCTATGCAGCAGCTGGCACCATCTTCTCTACAGGGGATCGTGGCAATCAGTCGTGGTCACTGGATAATAAACAATGTTGCAGACGTTCGACTTACGGTCCGTGAGCGTGCAAAGTCACGTTTGCTAGCGGAAGTGGTAGGCTAGCGGCAGGCGACGGCGCCCATGACGTCGACGCTCTGTAGCGTCGTTGAATGAAGTTTCAGAACTCTGGCCCGTAGCTACATTCGTTCCTCAAGATTCCCTCTACAGCCCCACGAAGTCTGACGCAACATTACTGGTCCACCATATACACGGTAATCAAGGTTTCGTATTGTAAGCCAATCAATAGGTTGTAATTATACTTGGAAAGTGCGTTTTTTGTGCAGACATACACTTTTTTAAATAGAACAATGCCTACTGACATTAACAAACTAAAAGTAGGCTAAATTAGAATATCAATGGCATTTGTTGCATGAGTCTAATGAGAGTTATTTACGAGATATCGTGCTTGGAAAAATTCCCACACCGACACTTGTATAATTCCTGTGATAGCATACACTGAAGAACAGTGGAAGTGCATGCACTAGTTACATGGATTCTGACCAGTAATGAGACAACTGACCATCAAAGGTTTTGTTCAGAATGATCACCACCAGCGGCAATACACGCTTCCAGTATGGTATGCAATGAGTGCTACACACGGTGATGTCCGAGCAGGCTGCAGTAATACGTTGTTGCATATCATCGGGCGTAGATGGCATGTCCTTGTAGACAGCCTCTTTCAACTTGAAACGTCTCTGTGGAGTCGCTTGTCTCACAGGATTCTGTGCATCCTGTTCTGTCCACCGCCTGATTGCGGTTTAATTTATTAACTCTCCCAGAGAGACTGAGCAATCAAAGTACGGCTTATTAAATGATATTATCTTTGATTTTGTTTTGTGTTCCATAGGAAATCATGTCCTGTATTTATTACGTTTTTCCCTTCACCCTACCCTATGTGTGCGTAAATGTGACTGAATGAGTGTTTTTACGAGTGGTTTCGAGTTTCTTTTGTGGGGGGACGCTGAGTTGGTTGTCGTCTGCTAGGAGCAGGTGATGTTTGCTTCTCGTTTGGAGGGTAGCACAGGATGACCAACTTAGGATCCCAGTACGTGGACAGAGAGGTTTACCCCTTTTAGTCTGAGGTTGGTTTGTCTGTCAGGTTGGTGGTGGAAGCCTACCCCTCTGGTAGCTTCCGTTGCACTGGTTGTTAGGCGAAGCTCGGTGAAAGGACACTCTGCAGCTAACGATTGGTGAGTACAGTTCGTAGCTCCTGGAGAGGGTTTCTGCCTTGCCGAGTTAATTTTATTTCGTGACGGCAAAATCATTCTGCTATTGTACCATTAAAATTTCTTGCATTTGTGCCTGGTTTGTGTCTAATTTCTGAACATTTAGCTCGTAATCAAGTTTACCACGTGCTGAAGTTCGGCCGTTCGTAAGCGGCAGGCGCGGATTCCATGTCGCATATCTACTATACAAACCTTGCGAATCGGATAAACCTCTTCCCAAGCTAGTGCATGAGCATAATAGTGATAGGTATCTCTCTGAACTATTTCTGTCGTTGGTATGTAGATGGAATGATTGAATTATTGTGTTCCACTTCCCTTTTGTGTGTTTTTCCTTTTTTAATTGCGCTATTCTACCATTTTTTGGCGAATTATTTAGTTAAATTCTTCATTCAGGCACCAGTCATGCTTACCCTTAGGATGTGCATCAAATTCAGTAATGAAATAAATGTGCTAGGTAAAAGATAAACTCTGCATCCTTTATCTTTCTTATTGATGCCAGTTTTCAAATTAATTTTCTATTCCCTGATTTTTTTAAGTTAATCTGCTTGCTTGTGATGAACAAAAATGGGAGGAAAAATCAATTTAATTAAACAAGCTCATTGATATAGACATACAATGCTGTTCATCTTGTTAGTGTCTTTAATAAAAATTGCATTCTTGTAATTAAATTCTGAATTTAATTGAACTGATAATTTCTAGTTCGGTCTTTTCTTAATTGTTAGGAAGGGCTTGGGCTGGTGGCGACCCTGTAATTTTTAAATTTATTATTGTTATTGTGAAGTGGCTTAATCAGAAATTGCGCACAGGGGTTACATCTCCATTATTCTTGGTACGTAAGGTATGTCGAGCCCCGGATAGGATCCGTTTACAGTTCTACATACATACTTTACCAACTTTCCCCACAAAAATATGTCTACAGGCGTCAAATCTGGGAAGTGGGATGGCCAATGTACAGGTCTTTTGTATCCAATCCAACGATTTGGAAACAATTCGTGAAGACATACTGTAGTGCTTCGTACCATCATGTAGGTACCACAGGTTCCTCGTCTGCAGACAAATGTCTTCTGCGTTCGTGCAAGACGATCTGTTAGGAAGCTGTATATTTGTACGCATTCAGTGTTCGTCTATGAAACATGGGCCTATTAGCTGATGGGTCACTTTCCCAGTCCGCAGCTCGTGGTCGTGCGGTAGCGTTCGCGCTTCCCACGCCCGGGTTCGATTCCCGGCGGGGTCAGGGATTTTCT
The DNA here is from genome assembly GCF_023898315.1 of Schistocerca nitens. NCBI lineage: Eukaryota > Metazoa > Arthropoda > Insecta > Orthoptera > Acrididae > Schistocerca > Schistocerca nitens. The sequence continues at coordinate 618,310,548 of NC_064616.1, read as the reverse complement.
CTGCCTTGTGATGACTGGGTGCTGTGTGATGTCCTTAGGTTAGTTAGGTTTAAGTAGTTCTAAGTCCTAGGGGACTGATGACCATAGCTGTTAAGTCCCATAGTGCTCAGAGCCATTTGAACCATTTTCACTTTCCCACACCACTCATGTTCCACCTGACGAAACCAACAGGGATTGTCAACAGACCAACAGTTTAGGTTCCGGTGGTTTACCTGGACATGATTGGTAAATGCGACTTCATCACTAAACAAGGTACATGCACAATAATCACAACGTTTATATTGACCGAGATAATGAGGGAAGTACATGTTTTTTAAATGAGACGCTCTACTTTTTTTACAATCATTCGAACGCTCTGGAAAAGACGCGTATGGTGATGTAACGCATGTTGCTATTGTGATCGAACTTCGCTTAAAAGACGCTGGGAAATATTGTACGATTGAAGGTCGAGGCGGTCGGAAGCGGTTGCAGACCGTAAACACGCCTCGCGCGAACCCGCAGGCCGAGTTGCCGTGCTCTATGCAGCATACACGGCCTACGCTACGTAGGTAAATCCTCATCCGCCCTCCTTTAAGCAAAGTTTGAATCACAATAGCAACATGCGTTACATCACTATACGCGTCTTTTCTAGAGCGTTCGAATGATGGTAAAAAAAGTACAGCGTCCCATTTAAAAAACATGTACGTGCCTCATTGTCTCGGTCAATATAAACGTTGTGATTATTGTGCTTGTGCCAACGTATATGCCCCATAGTCCGCTATGATTCGCCGAAAACCTCATGCCGATACGTGCAATCGCCCCCGGAATAAAGTGGGTGTTACGTCTTACGCGACTCACTGTAAATGCGAATCTCTGCGGAATTCATTCTCTCTCTCTCTCTCTCTCTCTCTCTCTCTCTCTCTCTCTCTTATATATAGTGAGAGAGAGTGAGTGAGTGAATTCCGCAGAGATTCGCATATCCTCAGAAGTGTTTACTGTTGTTTCAAAAAACATGGGACCCACAATCAGACTGCTGACACGACACACAACACTTCGATTTTTTCACCGTCAAGAAGTTCCTCATTAACATAGAGTGCTACTTTTGGGCCGGCCAGTGTGACCCAGCGGTTCTAGGCGCTTCAGTCTGGAACCGCGCGACCGCTACGGTCGCAGGTTCGAATCCTGCCTTGGGCGTCGATGTGTGTGATGTCCTTAGGTTAGTTAGGTTTAAGTAGTTCTAAGTTATAGGGGACTGATGACCTCAGATGTTAAGTCACATAGTGCTCAGAGCCATTTGAACCATTTTGCTACTTTTGGTACACATTTAGACAGTTTGCGTGTCAGTTCGAAGTTGGGTTATAATAAATTACTTACAAGGGAGGTACCAAGTTCGAACGGCTAAAACCAAATAAAAATGATTTTAAAATACAGACTTCTTTCTGATCTACCACTCTTTGTTATTTGTCCGTAAAATTTCATCATTGTATAGAATGATGTTTGAATGTTTACAAACATAAAGGCTACAAAAGCATAAGTCGCTGAAGAAACAACACCGCGTAGGGAACAATTACACTGACGTGAAAAAAGTCAAGGCAATACTCCTAATATCGTGTCGAAGTGGCATGGACTCAATAAGTCGCTGGAAGAGCCCTGCAGAAAGACTAACGTAAGCCATGCTGCTCCTACAGCCGACCATAATTGCCAAAGTCTTGCCGGTGCAGGATTTTGCGTCCGAACGAATCTCTCGATTATGTCGCATAAATGTTCGATGGGATTTATGTCGGGCGACATGGGCGGCCAAACCATACGCTCTAACAGTCCGGAGTGTTCTTCGAACCAATCGCGAATAATAATGGGCCAGTGACATGGCGCATTGTCACCCATTAAAATTCCATTATTCTTTGGCAACATGACGTCCATAAACGGCTCCAAGGGCTCTCCAAGTAGCCGAACATCCAGAGGACCCAGTTCACTCCCCGTAAACACAGCGCACACCACTATGGAGCTACCACCACTTTGAAAAGTGCGTTGTTGACAACTTGGGTCCAGGGTTTCGTGGGGTCTGCGCAACACTCGAACCCTACCATTCAGCTCTTACCAACTGAAGCCAGGGCTCATCTGATCAAGTCACGGTTTTTTAGTCGTCTAGGGTTCAACCGATAACGTCACTAGCCCACGAGAGGCGCTGCAGGCGATGTGGTGCTATTAGCAAAGACACTCGCGTCAGTCGTCTACTGTCACAGCCCACTGTAGCCAAATTTCGCATCACTGTTCTAACGGACACGTCCGTCATACGTTGCACATTGATTTATGCTGTTATTTCACGCTGTTTGGTCTGTTAGCAATTACAGTTCTATACAAACGCCGCTGCTCTCGGTCGTTAAGTGAAGGCCGCCGGTCACTGCGTTGTACGTGGTGAGAGGTAATGAGTGACACTGTGGGTTGCGGAGTATTGAATTCCCTAACGATTTCCGAACTGGAATGTTCCATGCGACTAGCTAAAACTGCAATTGCATATTGAAAGTCTGTTAGTTCCCGTCGTGCGTCCATAATCACGCCGGAAACCTTTTCCAGTCATGGACTGTGCGGCTGGTCCCAGCGGAGGTTCGAGTCCTCCCTCGGGCATGGGTGTGTGTGTTTGTCCTTAGGATAATTTAGGTTAAGTAGTGTGTAAGCTTAGGGACTGATGACCTTAGCAGTTAAGTCCCATAAGATTTCACACACATTTGAACATTTTTTGAAAACTTTTCACGTAAACTGCCTTAGTACAAATGACAGGTCCGCCAATGCACTGCCCTTGTATACATGATACTACCGCCATGAGTATATGAGCATATCGCTATCCCATGACAAATTGTCACCTCAGTGTATGCCTGCCAAATTCCTAAGTGTCACAATTAAAGCATTTTTGGCGAAGCTAAACATTTGCTTCAGTAAGATTTCCTAAAACAGAATTTTCTCTGCTGCCGTACGTTCTTCCCTAATACGTCATCGGAGTGCAAATGTGGGGTTCAAGTAAATAAGTAAAACACAGCGAAATGAACTACAAATGGCAAATGTATAGATATGTGATGACTGTGGCTTTTCATATTAGACCATGGAAGAACGGATACACCAAAAATGATACAACATTTTCACATTTTGCTCCTGTCAAGGAGTTTATAAATTTGTCTTGGGGACGTATGGATTAATATTGACCTGGTAATATACAGGTATGGCAGCCGGGTAAGAGGGAGAATGTAGTAACTTCCTACCATGCCTCTACAAGACAGGAACAATATTTAAGAATAATGACTGAGCTGACTTTTGGTATACGTAGCTAGTAGCGTCAGTTGACGTAGTTTCTTTGTGACGCGCGATTCTCGCGGCGCCTGACCGACCTTGGAACGCTGTCGGAAGTGAATATCGAATGAGAGCGAACCACTAAACGTGGTGCCATCTCACAGGTCACGGCCACAGCGTAATAGGTTTCGTTGCGAATATCGCATTAGTTCACAGGGACATGTTGACAATTCAACCATCGTGGTCGTTCCGATTTGCATGCTTCACGTTGCTCTGTCTTCGAGGAAATCTGCGAACTACGGGATCTGCACCTGCTTGTACAGAAATACTAAGCAGTTCACACTTAAATGAGTGGGAAAAGTGAATACGTAAATATTTCTCTACATACTCTGATTTCTCTTACTTTATCACTAGGGTTATTTCTCCCTATGTAGTTGGACGTCAATAAATAATTTGGTATTCGCAGGAGAAAACTGGTGATTGTAGTGTCGTGAACAGATCTCGCCACAACAAAAAACGCCCTTGTTTTAATGGCTGCCACCCCAACTCACTTTTCATAGCAGTGATACTCATTCACTTATTTCGTGATCACTTTTTCGGAGTAACACTAAGCACAACAAAAATGTTTTCTGAACTCGTGCACGTCACTGTCGATATTTTATCAGAAAAGCCGCGGTTTATCAAATAATTTTCGACAACGTGCTTCCGGCCTGGGGAAGAAAAGAAGAGTTAAATAGGCAAATAAAGAGGCTGAACTTACCCCAACGCCGATACACATGGTTTCGTAGTAGAAATATGAATTTAAAGGCCATTTCAATGCTAAGCAAATGCGCGGCATCAGACTTTGGCCAGAAACGCGGCTATGAAGAATGAGCTGAGGGATGCCATATCTTTCACTCTGCGGTGGGGTGGGCGCTATTTTGAAATTTTGTGTCCGGTTATGCTGTGCACTGGACCAACTCGGTTCCTTACCTTCGGCGGACGGCATTCTTACCCAGCTTCAAATCTGTCCGTCTACAGGGCGGCGCACGAAAAATCGGCCCCGAGTACAGACTGCTCGCCAATTACGCATGAATTGTTCCCCGCCACTTCCTACATGTTGCTCTTCACCAGGAAATTTCTTTGCAACAAATAAATAAACATGTAATAATTAGATAATCAAGAAATAACAAATAAGATAATGCAAAGACCTATATTTACTGTTGATCGTGTCTTTCACGTTACATTACATTAGGTGTTGAAAAGACCTCTTTCTACTTCAATGCACTTTTGCGTGCGCCCTAACACGTTAATATACACTTAGCGCAAATCTTCCGCATCAATTCTCAAAATTTCGTTACGAATTTGTCCAAGTCTCCTAACACTATTGGGTTATTTGAGTACGCTTTTCCATTTAGACTGCCCCACAGACAAAAGTCACAAGTTGTTAAGTCGAGCGAACGCGGTGGCCACAGTACGCTGACAGTCCTTTCCTCTGTGGATCTTTCATGGATTCGTTGGATTGACTCACGTGAAGTGTGACAGGTCGCCCCATACTGTTGAAAGACAGCATACGTACGTTCATGGGGAGCCAACTGTGCGTAAAATTCCGCAGAGATTCGCATATACAGAGCAGTGTTTACTGGTGTTTCAAAAAATATCAGGCACACAGTCCGACTGATGAAACGGTACACAACACTCCGATTATTACACCGCAAATAGGTTCCTTATTAATCATATAGAGATTGTTTGTTGACCAGTATCTGGTACTCTAGGAGTTCATATGTCCTGTTAGATGGAACCAGGCTTCATCACTCACGAAATACAGCAGCGGATCCTACATTCCACCCTCAGTTGTTTGACACAGCCAAATACAATAATTCATACGTTTTGCCTTATCTTCCTCCTCCAGTTCTTCGACACATGCCATTTGGTAGGGCTTCATCCCTATATGGCATAAAACACGATGACAAGATCTACGCAAAACGTTCACTTGCGACAATTAACGTGTCTACTTCTTTGGATTTTGAGTCATTCGTGCTCGAACATCCTCGACCACAGCAGGTGTACGAACGGACGAGGCTCGATTCTTTTTTGCGTTTGCAACTGACCCCATGGTACGGCATTTCGTCACCAAATCCTGTATACTACTCCTTGCTGGTATGGAAATGCCAGGAAACTTCTTTGGAAAAATGTTCGCGTTCCCTTCAATGAACCTGTAAACACGTTCTCCTCCATTATTGCAGTTCTTTCTTGAATAGGATAGAGGTCGCTGAGATATTCACTTCATTTCAGGATTCGAACTTGCGACCGTAGCAGTCGCGCGGTCCAGACTGAAGCGCCTAGAACAGCTCGGCCACAGCGGCTGGCATTAACTTTCATTTTTCCACGTTTAGGGCTAACTGCCATTCATCACACCAACTGGAAAATTTGTCTAAGTCGTCTTGTATCTTCCTAGTCACTCAACTTCGACATCTTACCGTACACCACGTCATGAACAGCAAACAATGGCAGATTGCTGCCCACCCTGTCCGCCAAGTCATTTATGTATGTAGGTAACAACAGCGGTCCCATCACACTTCCCAGAGGCACTCCTGACAATACCCTTGTCTCTGATGACCACTCGCCGTACTGGGTTCTATTAGTTAAAAAGTCTGCGAGTAACTCACATATCTGTAAACTTATTCCTTATACTTGTACCTTCGTTAACAGCCTACAATGGGGACCGCGTCAAATGGTTCCCGGAAATCTAGAAATATGGAATCTGCCTGTTGCCGTTCATCCATAGTTCTCACTATATCATGTGAGAAAAGGGAAAGTTGAGTTTCGCACGAGCGCTGCTTTCTAAAACCATGCTAATTCGTGCATATAAGCTTCTCAGTCTGAAGAAACTTTATTATATTCGAACTGAGAACATGTTCAAGGATTCTGTAGCAAACAGAAGTTAGGGATATTGGTCTGTAATTTTGCGGGTCCATTCTTTTACCTTTCTTATATACTGAAGTCACCTGCGCTTTTTTCCAGTCACTTGGGACTTTGCGCTGGGCGAGATTCACGATAAATGCAAGCTCGGTAAGGTGCCAATGCCGTAGAGTACTCTCTGTAAAATCTGAGATTCCATCCGGAACTGGTGATTTATTTGCTTTCAAATCCTTCAGTTGTTTCTCTTTGCCAGGTATGCTTATTTCTATGTCGTCCATACGGGAGTCTGTCCGATGGTCAAATGACGATATGTTGTAGAAGTCGCCTGTGTAAATGATTTCTTGACATATATAGGGCAGCGGCCTCTATGCGAAGAGGACATCAGCGCCGCGCCATACTGGTCGCGCCCCGGTTGAAGACTAGCTTCAAGATTAGCGAGTTCTATAGCAACATCGACGCTGTTACTTTGCTTGCACAATCTATGTAACACCGACTCGGGAATTGTTTATACTGAACAACATTGCTTATTTTGCATGTCGCCCTTTGCTTGTGCCACATCTGTGTAATGGACAAAGGTTGTTGTTGTTGTTGTGGTCTTCAGTCCTGAGACTGGTTTGATGCAGCTCTCCATGCTACTCTATCCTGTGCAAGCTTCATCTCCCAGTACCTACTGCAACCTACATCCTTCTGAATCTGCTTAGTGTATTCATCTCTTGGTCTCCCTCTACGATTTTTACCCTCCACGCTGCCCTCCAATGCTAAATTTTGCGGGCCTTTCCTTCCATGGCTATCCCCTGGGAGGAGGGTCAGGTTCATTGCCTAGGGGCGAAACCTTTCTCCCACTATCTGGTTTGCTCCATGACTAATGAGGATACTTTCACCAATACCAAACCTTTATTTTTTGTGGAATACATTGAAGACAATTTTGGCGAAGTGGACTCTCTGAGCAAGATGCGGTCGGATTCGTTGTTGATCAAAACTGCTTCAGCTGCCCAGTCTATGGCCCTTCGTGCCTGTGACCATCTTAGCGCAATTCCTGTGTCCATTCCCCCCCCCCCCCACCAGTCTTTGAATATGGTTCAAGGTGTAATATTTCACAGGGACCTCATCCTCCAAACTGATGAGGAACTTTGGGACCACCTAGGATGGCGGAGTGTTCACTTTGTTCGGCGTGTTCAGAAGGGCCCGAAGGACAATCGCATTGATACTGGTGCCTTTATCCTGGCCTTTGAAGGGGCTACACTCCCTGAGAAGGTCAAGATTACGGTTTATCTGCGTGACGTGAAGCCGTACATCCCGCCACCTATGAGATGTTTTAAGTGCTTGCGTTTTGGAAACATGTCTTCCCACTCTTCGCAGACCCCTCTCTGTGGTGAGTGTGGACGTCCACTCCATGAGGAGAGTTCCTGTGTTCCCCTCCTGTGTATGTTAATTGTCATGGCAATCATTCACGTTCACTGGATTGCCGGATTCTGTAGTATAAGTCCTTTGATAGTCTAACCTACACTGAGGCTGATTAGAAGTATCCACGTCTTCATCCTGTGTTAATGACGTCTACGTATGCTTTAGTTACATCTTCACCACTTCCTCACCCTTCCTTACCACAGTCCTGAACCTCTCTCCTCCCCCTCCCCTGCGGTTCCCACACCCTCCCCTCCTGGCGCCACTGCCCTCCCCAGCCGGAGAAGTGTTCCGCTTCTTCGGCGTCTGCCAGTCAAGGGCTCCCCTCCCGGGACCCCTCTCACCTGCACCTTCCAGGCCAAATGTCTGCTGCCACATGACGACCACGAGAACCATGGTCTGTGTACCCCCCAGGTCACCCACTCTCTTTCTGTTCCAGATATTGCTGCAGCTGGCTCCCTTTTGCAGCACAGCCCTCCTCCATCTCGAACAGAAAAGAAGAAGAAACATAAATCCCGGGACAAGGAGCATCTAGTGTCGCCAGAGGTCCCGTCCCCACCTTCACAATCTGACTCTGACCTGCTGTTCATGGATGTCGCCCCCTCCTTGCCCGTGACGGATGGTGACCCAGCGGCATGACTGGCTTTAGCCTGTTCACCCCCAATTTGAATAATCGTTCTGTGGTTATCCAATGGAATCGTAATGGATGTTACCATCACCCTCCGGAGTTTAAATCTCTTATATCGTTTTACTCTGCAGCTTGTGTGGTTCTACAGGAATCTCATTTTACTGATGATCACTCACCGACCCTCTGTGTTTTAGTGCTTTCTGTCGAAATTGGGTCGGCCCCCTGCGGATCTCTGGTGCTGTTTGTACGTTTCTCCGAACGGACGTTGCTAGAGCGTGAATTCCTCTTCAAACTACATTGGAAGCCATTGCTGTTAGGGTCCACCTGGACTCTGGGGTCGAAGTTTGCAATCTTTATCTCCCTCCTGATGGGACTCTTACATCTGCTGCCTTAATTGCCCTTCTTCAGCAACTTCCTCCTCCCTTCCTCCTTCCTGGGGATTTTAATGCTCATCATCCCTTGTGGGGCAGTGTATTTCCATCTAGTCACGCATTCGGGAGGACGACGGTTCAATCCCGCGTCCGGCCATCCTGATTTAGGTTTTCCGTGATTTCCCTAAATCACTCCAGGCAAATGCCGGGATGGTTCCTCTGAAAGGGCACGGCCGACTTCCTTCCCCATCCTTCCCTAATCGTATGAGACCGATGACCACGCTGTCTGGTCTCCTTCCCCAAACCAACCAACCATCTAGTCGGGTTCTTCTCATAGTCCAGTTTCTTGCAGACCACGACTTGCGCCTTCTTAATGATGGCTCCCCTACCCATTTCAGTGCTGGTCATGGTACCGTTTCTGCCATTGATCTTTCTCTTTCTTCTCCCTCCCTACTCCCTTCATAACACTGGTCGCCACATGACGACCCTTGCGACAGTGAACACTTCCCATTGATTCTCTCGCTCTCTTCCCGCTCCCCGATGGACAGGTTACCTCGTTGGTCTTTTCAATGCGCCGATTGGCTTCTATATACTGCACAAGTCGTTTTTTCTCCATCTTTATAGGATTGTATTGATGACGTCCTAAGTGACGTGTCTGATGCCATTGTTGGCGCTGTTGGCCTTGCTATCCCACACTCATCTGGGCCATTTCACCTCCGGCAAGTCCCGTGGTGGAGTAGGGCCATTGCCATTCCCATACGTGATCGCCATCGAGCTTTGCAACACCTTAAGAGGCACCCATCCGCTGCCAATTCTTATTACCTTTAAACGCCTTCACGTCAAACCCCCTACTTAATCAAACGGAGCAAATGGGTGTGTTGGGAATACTTTGTTTCTTATCTCGATCCTACTGTCCCTATGTCACGGGTATGGGCTACACTTTGCTCTCTCCAAGATTGCCATCGACAGTCTACCCTCCCAGCCTTGACCTCCAGGATGGCCTTTGCATGGACCGATGATTCTCGCAGAACATCTTGCGACCCATTTTGCAACAGCATCAGCATCAACCCCCCCTCCGGCTGCTTTCCTTCAACAGAACCAGCGGGCCGAAGCTTCGGCCTTATGTTTTACCCCTTCTCAGTCAGAATCTTACAATGAACCTTTTACTGAATGAGAACTTCTTTCTGCACTTTCTTCTTCTCATGATATGGCCCCTGGCCCAGACTCCATTCATAACCAATTGCTTCAACATCTCAGTGCTCCACATCGACAACATCTTCTCCTGGTGCTTCACCATATTTGGCTACAGGGTGACTTCCCTTCTCAATGGAGGTATAGCATCGTGGTTCCCATTATTAAGCCTGGTAAGAACCCCCTGTTTGTTAAAAGCTATCGGCCAATTAGTCTGACAAACGTTGTTTGCAAGTTACTTGAATGGATGGTAGTCTGTTGGCTCAATTGGGTCCTCGAATCTCGGGATCTATTATCCCCTTACCAGTGTGGCTTCCGAGAGGGACGGTCTCCGATCGATCATTTACTTCGTTTGGAATCCGCAGATCAGCAGGTTTTTTCCCAGCACCGCCATTTGGTTTCAGTATGTTTCGACCTTCGCAAGGCCTATGACACGGCTTAGCGCCATCATATCTTACTTATGCTTCATGACTGGGGTCTTCAGGGCCCACTTCTGGTTTTTATCCGCCAGTTCCTGTTCCATCGGTCGTTCAGGGTTCGGGTTGGTACTGTTTTTAGTTCTCTATGGACCCAGAAGAATGGTATCCCACAGTACTTCTTTTCCTCACTCATCTAGATGGACTTGTGGCCTCCATCGGTCCTTTGGTCACCGCTGCTCTGTATGTGGATGATTTCTTCATTTGGGTTAGTTCCTCTTCGATGGTCTCTGCAGAGTGGCAGCTCCAGTTTGCTATTTGGTGTGCCTCTGCATGGACCCTCTCACACGGGTTTCAATTCTCTCCTTTAAAATCGCGGGTGGTCTACTTCTGTCTCCAGTCCGCAGCTCGTGATCTTGTGGTAGCGTTCGCCGGCCCGAGTGGCCGAGCGGTTCTAGGCGCTTCAGTCTGGAACCGCGCGACCGCTACGGTCGCAGGTTCGAATCCTGCCTCGGGCATGGATGTGTGTGATGTCCTTAGGTTAGTTAGGTTTAAGTAGTTCTAAGTTCTAGGGGACTGATGACCAGAGATGTTGATTCCCATAGTGCTCAGAGCCATTTGAACCATTTTGTGGTAGCGTTCTAGCTTCCTGTGCATGGGGTCCTGGGTTCGATTCCTAGTGGGGCTAGGGATTTTCCCTGCCTCAACAAGATGACTGGGTGTTGTTGTGTCTTCTTCATCATCATTATCATTCATCCCCATTACAGTTGGAGGAAGACAATGGCAAACCACCTCCGCTAGGGCCTTGCCTAGTCGGCGGTGCTGGTCTCCCACATCGTATCCTATGCTCCTCGGAGTATGGGACCTCATCATCATTACTACAGTCCACCCCAATCCAGAGCTCTACCTCGATGCACAACGATTACCTGTGGTCCCACAGTTTCGTTTCCTGGGTCTTCTTTTCGACAACAAGCTCACTTGGCTGCCTCACATCAGGCTTCTGAAGATTGGATGTTTCCATCAACGACCTTCACTTCCTTGCCCACACCTCTTGGGGTGTGGATCGTTCCACTCTTCCCCACCTTTATCAGGCGTTAGTGCTGTCTCGTTTGGGCTATGACTTTCAAGTTTATGGTTCGCTGCTCCTTCCACACTGCGCCTCTTGGATCTGGTCCACCATCATGGTATCCATTTGCTCACTGGCGCCTTCCCTACTAGCCCTGTTGATAGTGCCCTGGTTGAAGCTGGGATCCCCCCCTTTCTGTTTGGCGGTCCCAGCTTCTGGTTTCTTATGCACTCGCTGTCTGTTCCTATCCCACTCACCCTTCCTGATCTATCTTGTTCCCAGAACAAGGACGTCGCCCACTTGTTTGCCACCTCCAAATGGGTTTACTGGTTGGGCTCTGCCTTGTGTCTCTTCGCTGTGACTTTCAGCTTCCTTCTTTGTCCTGTCTCCCACGTCCCCCACCCCCAACACCCGCCCCCCCAACACCCCCCCCCCTTGGTTAGTTCCTCAGCCCCGGATTCGGAAGGCTCTCTGTCGAGGTCCGAAAGGTTCCATTTCTCTGATGGTGTTCCATTGTTTTTTCCGCCGAATATTATGGGAGTTTGGGGATGGCTCCAAATCTGCTGATCGTGTGGGATATGCCTTCAAGTCCTCTGTTGGCATGGAAAATCATCATCTCCTGCCAACTGCATGTGGGGTGTTTACTGTGGATGGTTCAAAATGGTTCAAATGGCTCTGAGCACTATGGGACTCAACATCTTAGGTCATAAGTCCCCTAGAACTTAGAACTACTTAAACCTAACTAACCTAAGGACATCACACACACCCATGCCCGAGGCAGGATTCGAACCTGCGACCGTAGCAGTCCTGCGGTTCCAGACTGCAGCGCCAGAACCGCTAGACCACCGCGGCCGGCGTTTACTGTGGAATTGATGGCAATTTCCCAGGCCGTTACCTTTATTAACCAGTCCCAACTCAACAGCGTTTTGTTATGTGCAGATCAATGAGTGGCCTTCAGGCTATTGACCAGTGTTTTCCCCATCATGCCTTGGTCTCGGCCATCCATGACCGTCTCGCTAATCGTCACCATGCTGCTTATTCTGTTAACTTCCTTTGGGTCCCTGGCCATGTGGGTATTCCGGGTAATGAGATAGCTGATCGTTTGGCTGGGGGAGCAGTCACTTACCGCCCTTCCCTGTAACCCATCCTGCGGAGAATTTACGGCTTCATATCAAATCCCACTTCTCACAATCATGAGACAACTCTTGGGAGGGTACCTCCCTGTCTAATAAACTTTGTGCGAATAAGGTAACACCTGTCCCATTGCGTTCTTCCTTTTGCCTCTCCCGAAAGGACTCGACCACCCTGTGTCGTCTCCACATCGGCCATATCAGGCTGACCCACGGTTTTCTTTTGCGTAATGAGCCACCCCCACTTTGTGATAGTGGGGCCTTCCAGTCAGTAGCCCACATTTTGGTGGAATGCACCCCTCCTTTGGCTCTGTGTACTAAGTATCGACTTCACTGCACTTTACCTTTAATATTGGCAGACGATTCCCAGATGGTGGAACTGATTCTCAGTTTCCTCTATGAAAGTGGTTTTTATTTTCAGTTCTAAGGTTTTTAATCTCCCTCTGGAGTAGGGGCAGTACAGTGAGGGTTGGGGTGTCTCCCACTGTAAGCTGTGTTTGGAGATTCCTGACTCCCCTTCCTGGCCAATATCCTCTTGTTTCTCCCTTTTACTCTGTTTTATCGCTTTTTATTTGCTTAGTCTTCTTTTACAAAACGCACTTTTACATTCTAGCAGTTGAACGTCTTTGAATAGCAGGTGGTCTTGCCTGTTCTGCATCAGAGGTGGGATATTTCATGCCTCTAATATAACCTTGGGGTTGCCAACTTGCTGACTTCCATCCTTTCGTTTTCACCATCGCCAACACGACGTCACTTTTAATTTTTTTAGCCTTTTACCTGTTAGCGTTGTGACTCTTCTGAGATGTAAATCCGTCCGAATGGACCACCTTTGAAACAAGGGACTGATGACCTTGCTGTTTAGTCCCTTGAACCCCAATCAACCAACTAACCAACCAACCAACCTTCCTCTGCCTTCCCTACTCCTTCTTGAGTCCTCCTTGCCCCCCCCCCTTTTTATGTGTCCTCTCCCTGGGTCCTCCCCCCCCCCCCCCCCTCTCCCCACCCGGTCTGCCTTAGGCTGTGGTGTTTTGTCTTCATGACTACTCTATAGTGCAGTGTGTAAGAGAGTGTTCAGTGTTGTGCATCCCCTTTTTTAAGTGTTGCGAACAGAAACCATACTGTCGCTAGGTGTGTTTTTTATCTCTTGCGAACAGAAACCATACTGTTGCTAGGTGTTTTTATCTCTTGCAAACAGAAACCAGACTGTGTTTTTTAAATTGTGCCTGTCTACTTACTGTGTGTCTTCATTAGCATTGTCACCCTGTGTTTTTTGTTTTAGCTTCCACAACATTCTGCTATTTCACAGTTTTTAAAAAGTCACCGTTTTATCGCCTGTTTTTTTATTGTTTATCTTCTCATTACGTCTTTTAATTCTTCTGTATGCTGTAGAGTGGCATATTAAGCTGCTGCCAGCCCAACCCCCCTCTGGGCTAATCTAAACTCAATAAAGCAAAAAAAGTCACACTGGGACAGTGATTTGCTGTCGTAATATTATTATTACCCATCTTTTTGTTCCTCCCAGCAGCAACTATTTACTTGTAGATTGGCATGAAGCTGCTCCTCTGTACTTCAGTGATAGCTTGCTGTCCTATCATTATTTCATATATCGGGTACTGGCTAGACTGGCTGGAGCAACTCTTCAGTGCTAGACTGATACCGAAAATATCCACATCCAGCAGTTATTGACAAAACCAGTTGAAGCTAGGGCCCAGTGTTCAATCAATGGCAACCCAAATTGCTTAAATAAACAATGTACATCATTGCCTACAAAGTACTTACATCTTTCGTATGCAACACCCCAGCACAGACTGAGTCATTTTCTTGCCAATTTTCAGATGTGGGAGGGGAGTGTGCAAACAGAGCCTTCTGGTGGTGGTGTGGTGAATCTGGTCAGTTGCTCTCCGAACCTCAAGGTGAACACACAAAATTTGATATACCCGTCAATAAATGTGAATTTCCCAATATTTTTCGAATTTCCCACCATTTCCAGTGCGGGAATGGATGGTGGAGGGAAGGGGAGGGGAAAGGAGAGGTGCAGAGAGGAGGGATGGGGAGGGGGAGGAGAGGTGCGGAGGGGAGTGAAGGTGTGGGGAGGGGAGGTGAGCTGAGAATAGGTGACTGGAAGTTCCCTGAGAGGTACCCATATAATGACTGAGGGAAACCCATGACATAATCATGGAGTGTTGGAAACTAATTGCTCGATTAATTAATTAAAATAATTAATTTGATATCAAAATTGCACCAGCTCTTTATCCTACTACTCACTTCCAGTGTCATGTTAAACCTGAGACAACTGGGATTCTTACTTGCAAGATCCCCCTCCTCTCTGGGTCATCCCTGCATTTTGGTCAATTGCATGTGATAAATTCAAGGTCATCAAACATCTGTACCAATTTAGGTCAATTGCGAGTGTTGAAAATAGCGAGAAATGATGTTCCCCATTTTCTTCTCTAGGTCACTAAAAATCAAGGTCCCCCTACTCCCTCCCCTTTTATTACTAGAGCAATTGCGTAGATCTCGTCATTCATGGTCCTTGCACCATAGTGAAAGCATCAAATGACATCTTGGCATATTCTGCAAATTGGCGCTAAATATTAATGCAATTTAAGAGGCAAGCCACATTGACATGATTTATGATGTATGACACTTTGACATTACATTGTGTGGATCAATTACCATGAATTAAAGATGTCATGCCATTTTATGTGAGCACTCCAAAATATGATCCACTCCCAAGACAATTTTGCAATAATGTTACCGATTTTATCCCGATTCCCGCATTTTCATTCTAAGATATATGTAAATATGTGATTTTAAATGTTTAACACTTAGAGCAATTTTAACAAAATGCACGGATATCCTATGTTTATCTATTTCCACCATGTATTATTTACCAACAAATATACTCCTTGTTACTCCTTTAAGCACACAGACAAATGACGCCATCCCTATAGTCCGCACAATTCTCGCTGCAGCATGGCACTGTGGGGTTGCCTAGAGCCTAGTACAGCCGCTGCCCTCTCCGGAGAAGTGCTAGCTCGACCTATCACTCTCTGAAGAGCCGCTCCAACTAACAGCTCTGTACATTGCGTATACTCATGTACACCGTCTGGCCTGGGGAAGTACAGCGACGCATGTATCTGAAACCGATAGGCTCTAACTTGCAGACAACACACATGTATTCGCTGCCAGTAACTGCAGGAAACGACCAATGCATGCCTGGTGAATATTGATTCCCCTCCCTGTGTCGCTCTTGCTAACGGTCAAGAATTTCACACAATGCTGACCGCGCGTCTTGCAGATATCAGTTACACCGCAGTCCAGGGCCGCTTTTTGCATCTTACAGGCGCATGGCCGCCAGCAACGATACGCAACTGAGATGAGACCAGCATGATATCAGAAGCAGCCAGAGGACATTGAATGCAGTCAGTCTAAAAAACGATCTACACATTTGTCACACACCTCTCTAAACCTCGAGAATATTTTCAGTAGTGACTTGTTATTAAAAGAGTAGCCGACCATCAGTGTACCATTCCTTCACTATTTTACGAAAAATTCATTCCACAACTACGGAACTGGCAGATTCCTATCATTTCCTCATGAAACAGGAAATGGATGTCGCATACATAGTGTAAGAAGAAACCGAGCACTGGTGGTCTGAACTATCGCTGCAAACTTTAGCTACCATAAATCGCCTAGGAGTAAGCATCTGGAGCCATCTGAAGCGTATGCCAGGTTCTCATTCATTGCGGGAATGTTAAGGGAATGTACTTCATCATCCACGAAATAAATGGGCTACAAAACTCCTATTAGACATGTACATCTACATGGATACTCTGCAAATCACATTTAAGTGCCTGGAAGAGGGTTCATCGAACCACCTTCACAATTTTCTATTATTCCGATCTCATATGGCGCGTGGAAACAACGAACCGATCTTTCTTACGAGACTGCTAATCGGCGTTAGACCCTTACCAAGCTGTATTATCAAAAGAGCTGTACTTTTCTTTCATACGTTCGCACGAATATTATGGAATGGTCAACAACGGCCGGCCGGAGTGGCCGTGCGGCTCTAGGCGCTACAGTCTGGAACCGAGCGACCGCTACGGTCGCAGGTTCGAATCCTTCCTCAGGCATGGATGTGTGTGATCTCCTTAGGCTAGTTAGGTTTAATTAGTTCTAAGTTCTAGGCGACTGATGACCTCAGAAGTTAAGTCGTATAGTGCTCAGAGCCAACCACACAGTTTTAATCTGCCAGCAAGTTTCATATTAGCGCACACTCCGCTGCAGAGTGAAAATCTCATTCCGATATATTTTTTAATTTTTGCTATACATTTTCTATTAAGTTTTATGGCTTGTACAACATACCGTTGTTGATGTTTTCAATGCTTTCAGTGATATTGAATTTCTTTGTACTATTCGCTATCAGAGCACCTCTTACTTTTCTTATTATTTCTTTAGAATCGACGTCAATTAGGTTGCATATTTTTTCCCCTAGTTTCAGACCCAACTATTCTGTTTCAACACATCCAGTAAAGGAATGCGCTCTTTGAGTCACAAGAGCCGCACTTTGTCATTGCTCACAACTGGCCCATGTTGCTTCCTTGTAAAAACGGTCATTATGTTCGAGATTTTCTACGATGTTTTGGGATTTTGTAAGTGTTATGCTAACAGGATTTGACAGTGAACAGTCGTGTAAATTTGGTGAGTGAGTGCAGACCATACAGATTAATGGATCTAATGGATCTAGAGAGAAGACACACAGTATCATTTATAAAAGGCAACCCTCTCTGACAGAACGTTGGTTTGGGAAATGCTTCTCTAAGGTGTCCGTTTATTTAAACATCGGAAACCATTTAGAAGTGGTAAAGCTGTTGTTGCTTGTGGAAATCCGAAATACTGTAAACATGCCTTAGGTACTGATGGCCAGCTTTATCGAAGCCTTTATCTGAATCGATGATCACTAGCCCTAATTTTTAAGTCCAGATGCTGGCAAGAGGTGAGGGTCACGTTTCTTAAGAAACAAATTTCGTCTGTGACGGTTTTGTTGAGTACGCTACACACCTCTTCCGATCCATGGATGTCTCGAAGAGTTTGTTTTAATATAGCCGCTATGACACGAGATATGATTTTCGAGTGTACGCTTAACAACAGTATCTGTCTGAAATGTTATTCTTTGTGGTTTTTTTGTTTTCTTGAGAACGAGGACAGTTAAATCTGGTTATTTTTCATAATATAAGTATTCAGAACGTTGTTTCTCCCTCTCTACTTCCGGGACTATTTCCTGATGATCGAACAGAAAAATTTACGGAAGTTAATTGGGAGGGGGTGGTAAGGTCCACTCTTGTTTTTTTTTTATTATGTATTCTTTTTCTTTTTCAGATGTTGGTTTTGCCAAAGTACTAATAGTTCCGTGTGATAGATACACGTACAACCTTGTAACAGTTAGGTTTTTTTTCTGCATCAGATGGTAATGCTCGATACAGCCTCTGGAAACGATTTTTTATTCATTCCTAGACAACATATTCATACCCGTCTGCAGAGTGGGCGCTAATAACCTTGACGCTGACCGCACCTAGACTACACACACACGCGCGCGCGCGCACACACACACACACACACACACACACACACACACACACACACACACACAAATACATCATCTGAAGACAGGATATTACCCATATATCTTTGTTTACGTCGTTTTCGTTCTCTTGTAAGGTTGTAAGCGCTTCATTTCTCGTCCGTAGGAGCCCGCAGTCCTTGCTTGTGATGGTTTTCTCATCTAACTCGCTTTCCTGAAGGTTTAAATTATGTGTTCTGAATTTATTTTTAAATAGTTTGCTCAGTCGTCATTGACATCTACTTTCGCTTGCAGTTCATGAGAGAGTTGCAGAGTGGGTCCAGGAACACTCTTCTGAGTTTAAACACTTGCTTTGGACATCAGACTCCCCAGACACGAAAATTAATGAGCGTATCTGGGATGCGTCGCAACGTGCTGTTCAGAAGAGATCTCCACCACGTCGTACTCTTACAGATTTATGGGCAGCCCTGTAGGATTCATGGTGTCAGTTCTCTCCAGCACTACCTCAGACATCTCGTGTTGCGGCACTTTTGCGTCCTCACGGGGGCCTACACGATATTAGGCAGGTGTATCAGTTTCTTTGGCTGTTCAGTGTATTAAAAGTGATGCTTATTTCGTACCTTGACGTTAATATCCTTTTGCACTAAAGTGATATATGTTGCAAAAACCCGAATCTGCGTGCAACATTTCTTTCGACGATTATGATCTCTTGTTGGAATTACTGACTAACTGGTGAAGTGTTCTGAGGCCAACCACATAATCTACACTTAACAAACAGCAGTTTCAGCTAATTGATCATTCATCCATACATCTTCTCATGCTGGGATTGCATTTAGCACAGCAATATTATCAAAATGCCAGCCACCAGCAATTGCTCTTTTTGTTGATGACGCTTGCCCATACCAGTAGCAAACACCTCTGGGAAGGTGGAGTCATTGCCAAACGTAGTTGCTGGTGCATAACCGCAAATACATATGTCCACCAGTATAATGATCGTACTTAGTTTTTGTTTGCCCGTCCCCAGTAAAATGGCTGTTTGTGTGTGTGTTGGTTTCTGTCTTAACAAAGAGAGTCTACAACATACCTGTCAGTCTGCTGTTTGGTACTGCCACTCGCCATAAACGAATATTCCACTAAAAAAAAAGTAAAGTCGTTTCTATCTGGAGTTGTAACACTGTAGCATCCAGATAGTGCCTGCCTGTGTCCAGTAGTTTAATGTTTAACGTTCACTATCATTCACATTTACAATTTTAAGCAAACAAATATGCTCTTGCTACAAACTGGAAATGGTCGATGTTAAAATGAGTTTTTTAATGGACGACTATAACAGCTTCGTGTGGACGATACATGGGCTTAAAGTCATACTATTAAGTATTTGGAGAAACACTTTTTAGGCACCTATTACACCACACCACAGTTCATTAACACCTAGTGCTAATTTGAACAAAGGTATTTTGTTACAATCTGGGAAAGCAGTTACTATGTATGATAAAGTTCTGCCTATAGAATAACGAAAATTAATGTAGATATATACAAATTGATGGTTTATTTGTGTAGAAATATACACTTCGCACAATCAGGACCAAGGATGGGTTAAAACTAAGCTCTGCATGCCTATATTGTTGATTATTTACCTTTAAATTACATAGAAGTGTATGTTACACATCAGATTCCATTGATATCATATAGTGCTGGCCTTTCGTTGTGAGCAAATCTCATTTCAAAATTTGGAGGAGGTGTGTATGCTGTAGAAGACTAGTTTTGTTTTGGGAACTTTGTTAATGGAGGGAACCAGTAATAAATAGCGGCCTGACTGGTATATTGCATACTATCTTTATTAACACACACCACAGATCCCAGCACAAACGAACAGACAGATTACTGGGATCGAATCCTTGCTGAGTTGCTGATTGAACCAAGGTTAGGTACGATGATGATACTGGGAAACACATTTTTTGCGGGTACACACTAGAAACTACGTTTGGTAACAGCCCCAGCATCCTGGAAGTTTTTGCTGCTGGTACAGACAAGCATCGACCAAAAAAAAGCATTTGCTGGTGGTAGGCATTCTGGCACTATTGCTATGCTAAATGCCATCCAAGCATGAGAAAACGTATGGATGAGTGATAAACTAGTTGAAATTGCTTTTCTATTATGCGTGGATCTTGTGGCTGCCATTGGAACACTTCGCAAGTTAGTCAATTATTTCTGTGAGAAAAGAAACGTTGCAGATAGATTCAGGTTTTTGCAATGTTTGTCACTTTACTGTACCAAGGGTGCAATATGTATACAGCAAGCGAAAAAAAAAGAGAGAGAGAGAGAGAGAACATTTTAGAGCTGCAGGGAAGAGAGATAGAAGAGAAAATCATCACATCATAAACTAGGATTACATGCTCCTAGAAGCCGAGAAGTGGAGCATTCTAAGACCTTAAAAGAGGACAAAACAGATGTAAACAAAGAAGTATGGGCAATAGCTTGTTTGCAGACGGGTATGAATACGATGAGGTGGCAAAAGTCGTGGATGGTGATATACACATATACAGATGGCCGTAGTATAGAAAGGCAGCGCATTGGCTGAACTGCCATTTATACTCAGGTGATTCATGTGAAACGGCTTCCGACGTGATTCTGGCCGCACCACTGGGATTAACAGACTTTGAACGCGGAGTAATAGTTGGAGCTAGACGCATGGGACATTCCATTTCACAAATCGTTAGGAAATTCAGTATTTCGAGATCGACAGCGTCAACAGTGGCTGAGAATAACAAATTGCAGGCATTACCTCTCTCCACGGACAACGCAGTGGCCGGCGGGCTACATATAACGACCGAGAGCAGCGGCGTTTGCGTAGTCCCGTTGCTAACAGGCAACCAACACTGCCTGAAATAACCGCAATCAATGTGAGACGTGTAACGAACGTATCCGGCAGGAAAGTGCAGCGAAATTTGGCTTCCACGGGCTGTGGCAGCAGACGACGGACGAGAGTGTGTTTACTAACAGTACCACATCGCCTGCAGCGCCTCTCCTGGGCTTGTGACAATATCGGTTGGACCATAGACGACTGTAAAACTGTGACCTGGTCAGGTGAGTCCTGATTTGAGTTGCTAAGAGCTGAATGGCAGGGTTCGAGTGTTGTGCAGACCCCACGAAGCCATGGACTCAAGTTATCAACAAGGCACTTTGCAAGCTGGTGGTGGCTCCATAATGGTATGGGCTATGTTTACATGGAATGTGTTGGTCCTCTGTCCCAACTGAAGCAATCATTGACTGGAAATGGTTATGTTCGGTTCCTTATTCTCAATCAACGATGGAATTTTTATAAAGACAATGCTCCAAGTCACCGGCCCACAATTATTCGTGATTAGTTTGAAAAACATTCTGGACAATTCGAGCGAACGATTTGGCCACCTAAATCGCTGCACATGAATCCCATCGAACATTCATAGGACGTAATCGAGAGGTCACTTCGTACTCAAAATCTTCCAGCGGCAATATTTCCGCAATTATGGACAGCTGTAGAGGCAGCATGGCTCAATATATCTGCAGGGGGCTTCCAACGATTTGTTGAGTCCATGCCATGTCGTGTTGCTGCACTACGACGGAGAATAGGAAGTTTGACATGGTATTAGGATGTGTCCCAGGACTTTTGTTACTTCAGTGATATTAGCTGGGAGGGGATAAAACATCATTTCCAGATGCTGTATGGAACTCTACCATCTGATGATACAAAAAAAAAAAAAAAAAAGAAAACAGCGTAGTTGTTTCAAGGTTTTATATATACATATATCTATCACACAAAAGTATTAGTACTTTGGCAGAACCAATACCTGAAGAAAAATCTGAAGACATAATAAAAATCATGCCGTAACATAGAAATTCTTGGGAATCCATGACAAAAAAGCATAGCTCTTTCATTAATCGAATTTGGTATGGGACCCAAGCTGATGACCAAATACTCATATGAAAGATGGGTTTAATAGGTGTTCTGTAGCTTACTTCTTCCGTGGATGGTAAAGTACATTTTCTTAAGACTCTTGCTGATAACCGCGAACCTGATATATCCTTTAGATCCCTGAAGATTCTTAGTCCTAGGTATTTTATAGTAATTAATGTTCGCAGTGTCAGTGTAGACCATCAGTACTTGGTTTCTTCTTGTCCTAGGTAGGCATACATGCTACATCCACTATCAGTTCCATGTATAAATCATAGGAATCTGCCAGTTCTGTAGTTGCGGGATGAGTTCTTTTGGAAAACAGCTAAGGGATAATACACTGATGGACGGTTACTCACTTATGATGTGATGGTAGAACAACAGCAGTGTCTGTTTGGGTCCAGGTAAACATTTGGCAACGCATCGCTTTTGATGATAGGCTAATGCTGCAACTTGTAAATAATAGGATAGCAGTGAATACTCTAGACGACCTTGGCCATTGATCTTTGACCCTGATAGATGTCGCTTCAAGTGTCAGGTTATGCAGTTGTCTGAGTTCTATTCGAGGTCACACATGGAATCCCTCATCCTGCCCACGTACCTGATAAGGACTCCAGTGTCAGGTTGCACTTTATCTTGTGATTCTATACGCAAATGACCTTGAGAGGGGATATCATGTTACATAGGACTCAGTTAAGTGAGATATATTCAACATCATCGATCACCCTCCCTCTCCCCTCCCACTCCCCAGGCTGCCGATGCACTTGACACATTGATGAGTTTAGATGGCATTGGCCATGACTATCAGGTTACACATACTGGGGCATGCACCCTTCCTCCTCCTCCCCCCCCCCTTCCACATACCTACCCACACATCTGAGGGCACTACTGGTTAAAAACGATCGTGACCACGTTTTCCACATTTTACTGTTAACGACTTCTGGGAACCATACCCACACACTTGTGATGGTATATTAGAGGTGACTTGCGGGAAACTCTACCCTACCCAAGAATAAGTATGTAGTACAGGCCGTAACCAACCCAATACTGGTCATGTGGACTCCATGTGGGTCAAATGAAGGTCATCCTCTGGACCAATAGAACTCGACTTCTCTTTCCACCCTCCTTACCCTTGGAATACTAGAGCAAGTGCATGGGGAATGTCATTCGTATACTGGACACTATAGGAAGAGGATCAGGTTTGTTATAAACAATAATTTTCAGTCTTTATGGAAAGGTCAGGAAATATTAACAATGATATAACAAATTAACTTGTGGTTCAGTAACACTTTTTCCAATATTGTTCGTTTACAATAACTTTTTACAACCATTTTTGATTAATATTTTTACAAAACTATTTTCTACAATTTGTTTAGTCTCTGTATTATACTTGTCTTTTTATACTGTCTTACATTTTAATCATTTTTTTTCTATGTGCAACACTAGCGAATCCATCAACGCTTTGTAACTGCTAAATATGTATGAGAATATACATATGAGCTATACATCCTAATCAACTACTTCCACCTCTCTCTTTCCATCTCCCCATCTCTCACCTCTTTCTCCATCACCTCCTCCTCCTCCTCCTATCTCTGTCCATCACCTGCCCCCCTCTCCCTGTCCATCTCCTACTACCAGCCATCTGTCTGCATTTCCTTCTCCCCTCTCTTTGTCCGTGTAACCCTTTCTCCTCTATATGTCTATTTCCTCCCTCTGCTGTGCCCATCTACTCTTCCACCCTCTCTCTGACACTGAGCCTTGGTTACTGTTATTGTGAATGAAACCTAGATTGGAAACTGAAGTTGCCTAAAATTAATGGGTAAATCAGTTGGCATCACTGGTGTATAGGGTATGAGAGATTTCTCCAGCAATTGGAACTGTGGGGATAGTAGCTTCAATAACAGTATTTCGCATAAATCTAATCTGCAAATGGGTTGGAATACAAATTTAGCCATAATTACAGCTTTCTTGTTTTCTGTACAGACTGCAAGGAAAGAAACAAAAAAAGCACATTGTTTTGTATAATATTTTTTGTAAAATTATATATAAGGAGAAGCAATATGTTGAATGATTTAAGTGCCCTGCCATCATAGTTAAAACTTACTGCTTGAAATAAAACGAAACCGCACATTTGCATAGCATAGCACTGCCTTTCTCGCTGTTGGTTTCAAGAAAACTCGTACATTGTTGTTTTTAAGAAAAATGTAACCTGCGTCTGTCTGAATATTTATTATAGTATCATGTAAAAATTTGAAGTAAATTGGGCAAGAACATTTCGAGATGTTTGCAAACAATATTTCATCTTTTATGTAGCCTTTGTGAGACCTTACTTTCACCTGGCGTATATAATACTCAAATAACATACGGGAATTCAGCCATGTGACGTTTATATAAAAAATATGTGACCTATGATATCCTAACTTTTATTGGAGAATCGTTTGAAATTTGAAGTAAATTGGTCAAGAAGTTTTCGAGATTTTTGCTAACAATGTTTCCCCTTTAAATATTATACACTGAAGCGCCAAAAGAACTGGTATAGGCATGCCTATTCAAATATAGAGATATGTAAACAGACAGAATACGGCGCTGCGGTCGACAACGCCTATATATGACAGCAAGTGTCTAGCGCTGTTAGAACAGTTACTGCTTCTACAATGGCAGGTTATCAAGATTTAAGTGAGTTTGAACGTGGTGTTATAGTCGGCGCACGAGCGATGGGAGACAGCATCGCCGACGTAGCGATGAAGTGGGGATTTCAAAAAAATGGTTCAAATGGCTCTGAGCACTATGGGACTTAACATCTATGGTCATCAGTCCCCTAGAACTTAGAACTACTTAAACCTAACTAACCTAAGGACAGCACACAACACCCAGCCATCACGAGGCAGAGAAAATCCCTGACCCCGCCGGGAATCGAACCCGGGAACCCGGGCGTGGGAAGAAGTGGGGATTTCCCGTACGACCATTTCACGAGTGTACCGTGAATATCAGGAATCTGGTAAAACATCAAATCTCCGACATCGCTACGGCCGGAAAAAGATCCTGCAAGAATGGGACTACCGACGTGACCGAAGTGCAACCCTCCCGCAAATTGCTGCAGCTTTCAATACTGGGCCATCAACAAGTTTCAGCATGCGAACCATAACAAGTTTCAGCATGCGAACCATTCAACAAAGCATTATCGATATGGGTTTTCGAAACCGAAGACCCACTCATGTACTCTTGCTGACTGCACTGCACAAAGCTTTACCCCTCGACTGGGCCCACCAACACCGACATTGGACTGTTGATGACTGGAAACATGTTGCCTGGTCCGACGAATCTCGTTTCAAATTGTATCAAGTAGATGGATGTGTATGGGTATGGAGACAACCTCATGACTCCACGTACCCTGCATGTCAGCAGGGAACTGTTCAAGCTGGTGGAGGCTCTGTAATGGTGTGGGATGTGTGCAGTTGGAGTGATATGGAACCCCTGATACGTCTAGATACGACTCTGACAGATGACACAAACGTAAGCATCCTGTCTCATCACCTGCATCCATTCACGTCCATTGTGCTTTCCGATGGACTTGGGTAGTTCCATCAGGTTAATGCGACACCCCACACGTCCAGAATTGCTACAGAGTGGGTCCAGGAACACTCTTATGAGTTTAAACACTTCCGCTGGCCGCCGAACTCCCCAGACATGAACATTATTGATCATATCTGTGATGCCTTGCAACGCGCTGTTTAAAAGAGACCTCCACCACCTGGTACTCTTACGGATTTATGGACAGCCTTACAGTATTTATGGTGTCAGTTACCTCCAGCACTACTTCAGACATTAGTCGAGTCCATGCCACATTGTGTTGCGGCTCTTTTGCGTGCTCGTGGGCGCCCTACACTATATTACGCAGGTGTACCAGTTTCTTTGGCTCTTCATTTATATACACTGACGGAAAACATCACAGCTCCAAGAAAGAGTTGTGCGCCATAAACGAATATTGACAAGCACGTTTCTACATTTGAAAGATGATACCTATTCAAATTTCGCGTCAGTCGCGTAACAGTGGCGCTAGGAACGGTATAGCGGTACTATGAGGATGTAAAACATGTTTGCTTTAAATACTTGCTGTAACGGTCGTGAACGTTAGTTAGCTTTGAGACTGGACATGGTGAGTTGATGTTAGTCAAGAATGCCTTTAGGGCGACGAAGACACCATTATTTCACCTCACAAAGTTTGAACGAGGTCATGTAGCAGGGCTACGAGAAGTTGAATGTTCTTTCTGCAATACTGCGGTCAGATTTGCAGCCATGTAGCCAATGTACATGACTGCTGGCAGCGGCGGTCACGAGAATGGACGGTCGCAAGAAGACCAGGTCCTGATGGCCGCGTGGGAATACCAAGAGGGAAGACCATCATGTCCGCCGTATCTGCAGCAGCAACTTCAGCAGTAGTTGACACCACAGTAACATAACGAACTGTTACAAATCGGTTACTTCAAGGACAGTTCCGACTCAGTCGCCCTGCAGTGTACACTCTACTGAGCCCAAACCACCACCATTTGCAACGTTAGTGGTGAGAAGTGAGATCTCACTGCGAGGCGGAGTGGATGTATGTTGTTTTCTGCTGAATGCCAGTTTTGCCGCAGTACCAGTGGTGGCCAAGTGTTGATCAGGAGGAGGACAGGTGAGCATCTGCAACAAACGTGTCTGCAGCCTAGGCACACTGGACCTACACCTGAAGCTATGGTCCGAGACATGATTTCTTATGACAGCAGGAGCATTCTCCTGTTTATCTCATGCATCGTGACTGCAAATTTGCACCTCCATCAGGGGATTCCGTTTGCTGTGCTGCCATTCATGAACAGTACCCCAGGAGGTTTATTTTCAACAGGATAATGCTCGCCCACATACCGCTGTTGTAACCCAACATGCTCTACAGAGTGTCATCACGTTGCCTTGGCCTGCTTGATCATCAGATCTGTCTCCAGTCATGGACATATGGGACATCATCGGACAACAACTCCATCATCTACAACCACATTAATCATCCTTGTATTGACTGACCAAGTGCTATAGGCATGGAACGCCATCCCACAAACTGACATCCGTCACCTATATAACACAATACAACACTCTGGCAGCTACACAGGTTATTAATGTACCAACATCAATATTTCATATGGATTATCTCACACTTACATTGACCTGTGATCTTGGAATGTTAATCACGTAAATACACTCCTGGAAATTGAAATAAGAACACTGTGAATTCATTGTCCCAGGAAGGGGAAACTTTATTGACACATTCCTGGGGTCAGATACATCACATGATCACACTGACAGAACCACAGGCACATAGACACAGGCAACAGAGCATGCACAATGTCGGCACTAGTACAGTGTATATCCACCTTTCGCAGCAATGCAGGCTGCTATTCTCCCATGGAGACGATCGTAGAGATGCTGGATGTAGTCCTGTGGAACGGCTTGCCATGCCATTTCCACCTGGCGCCTCAGTTGGATCAGCGTTCGTGCTGGACGTGCAGACCGCGTGAGACGACGCTTCATCCAGTCCCAAACATGCTCAATGGGGGACAGATCCGGAGATCTTGCTGGCCAGGGTAGTTGACTTACACCTTCTAGAGCACGTTGGGTGGCACGGGATACATGCGGACGTGCATTGTCCTGTTGGAACAGCAAGTTCCCTTGCCGGTCTAGGAATGGTAGAACGATGGGTTCGATGACGGTTTGGATGTACCGTGCACTATTCAGTGTCCCCTCGACGATCACCAGTGGTGTACGGCCAGTGTAGGAGATCGCTCCCCACACCATGATGCCGGGTGTTGGCCCTGTGTGCCTCGGTCGTATGCAGTCCTGATTGTGGCGCTCACCTGCACGGCGCCAAACACGCATACGACCATCATTGGCACCAAGGCAGAAGCGACTCTCATCGCTGAAGACGACTCGTCTCCATTCGTGCCTCCATTCACGCCTGTCGCGACACCACTGGAGGCGGGCTGCACGATGTTGGGGCGTGAGCGGAAACCGGCCTAACGGTGTGCGGGACCGTAGCCCAGCTTCATGGAGACGGTTGCGAATGGTCCTCGCCGATACCCCAGGAGCAACAGTGTCCCTAATTTGCTGGGAAGTGGCGGTGCGGTCCCATACGGCACTGCGTAGGATCCTACGGTCTTGGCGTGCATCCGTGCGTCGCTGCGGTCCGGTCCCAGGTCGACGGGCACGTGCACCTTCCGCCGACCACTGGCGACAACATCGATGTACTGTGGAGACCTCACGCCCCACGTGTTGAACAATTCGGCGGTACGTCCACCCGGCCTCCCGCATGCCCACTATACGCCCTCGCTCAAAGTCCGTCAACTGCACATACGGTTCACGTCCACGCTGTCGCGGCATGCTACCAGTGTTAAAGACTGCGATGGAGCTCCGTATGCCACGGCAAACTGGCTGACACTGACGGCGGCGGTGCACAAATGCTGCGCAGCTAGCGCCATTCGACGGCCAACACCGCGGTTCCTGGTGTGTCCGCTGTGCCGTGCGTGTGATCATTGCTTGTACAGCCCTCTCGCAGTGTCCGGAGCAAGTATGGTGGGTCTGACACACCGGTGTCAATGTGTTCTTCTTTCCATTTCCAGGAGTGTATATTACTTAGACAAATGTATTTCCGACATTTCATTACTCTACGTTAATAATTTTTTGGTGTTGTTATTTTTTCATCAGTATATATAACAGATGTAGGCCATATATTTTATACACAAGTGCACACACGCACTATCTTTCGGAAGGGGGATTAAACTGAACCCTCCATTAAGTGGATCAGAGACATGTGAGTATACATCAGGTTGGAGTAGATGGCTGAATGCCTTATTTCTTGCCGGCCGTGGTGGCCAAGCGGTTCTAGGCGCTTCAGTCTGGAACCGCGCTGCTGCTACGGTCGCAGGTTCAAATCCTGCCTCAGGCATGGATGTGTGTGATGTCCTTAGGTTAGTTAGGTTTAAGTAGTTCTAAGTTCTAGGGGACTGATGACCTCAGATGTTAAGTCCCATAGTGCTTAGAGCCATTTGAGCCTTATTTCCTGCACTTCGGAAAGATGACCTAGTTTCCACTCTTGACAAAAGCTCTGATCCACTCTGTGACTGAACTGTCCCATGATATCATGACAGTTCACCCCTAAATTTGGATAATACTCTTATACTGACCAGCATCATTGCCCTCTTTCAGGGGTGCATGCGCTCAAAGTATAGAAATGCTTTGCAATTAATGGTGGGATAAGATGAGTCGTTGGCGATTTTTGGGAGTATCCTTTCAAAAACGCCTTGGCAGGTATCGAGAACAGTGGCTGGATCTCTGCAGCCCATATTCGTGTTGTCAATAGGAGCTTCTCAGATTCTCTTCCCAAAACTGTCAGAAGCTATTGCAGAACAGGGGAAAAACTGATCGCCCAAGTCTCCAGGCAAAGCAGAATGACATCATGGAAGCCGAAGGTTCCGTCATACCAGTGACAAAGCAGAGTGTCAAAAGGAAGGGTAAGTAAAACGTAGCAGTAATTATTCAGGAGCCAAACCAGCAGAAAAGAGCCTCTGAAAGGTGAAGTTGCGAAAGTCTGAAGTCATTAGGAGAGCTGACAGCGAAGGAAAACTAGGACACATGACAGCATAGCCACCCCCACCGCCGTAAAGCGCACTGGAAGCGCCAACATAAATATCCCACCTTCTTAACAAATGGATTGCTGAGTGCTGATTGCCGACTGCCCAGTGCATTGTCTCACCCTTGTGTCAGTTGCAGCTATCCAGTGAGAGGAGAGGCTATGGAGGACGATCCTCAGCCTACCTAGCTGTTTTTAGATCGCCTATGGAACCATGAGTCCGGCTGTAAGGACGCTAATGCTAAAAGCTGAACTGCCAACTTTTGAGGCAACGCTCATGAGGCGTGGACGCCGCCATTTCCCTGCAGGTCTGCTGGAAGCTTCACCTACATGACGAGGACGCTGTCTGTCATGTAACTTCCAGAGGGAGGACTACTGGCGACCCCTGTGAGCCATCGAGTACTTCAGCCAACCTGGTTCATGACTCCTGAGTGCAAATCATCGAGGCCAACGAGAGCGCTATGGAGATCGATATGTAGATGTGGAGGCTGCCAACATCCACATGTCGATGGCCGCCCTGTGACATAACCGCCACCGTTCGATGCTCTGTTGCACTGGTGAAACTGCAAATCAAGTGCATACTGATATTTCACTGTTGGTTAAGCCACTGCTCTGCTGGCTCAGCTGTAGTTCAACAGCCTGGAAGACAATCCTGTATTACCGACTAATACACGTTTTATTGTCAATGATGTTGCCTTGGCGCTCTTTAATGTAGATAGATCCTCACTGTTGCATCCCAACTGACTCTCTTCTGACAATTGTAGGAGTCTGGGATTGGACACTTATAGTGTACAGAAAAATGACTAATATGTTTAATTGTAACAAAAAGTGCCAAGAGTCTATAGTGCCTGAACAAAAATAGCTTTTCAAAAAAATTAAGCAAAATACAGTGTAAAAATATTGTTGTTGACAAACTGTATTGCAAAAATGTTAACAAACCATAAATTAACGTGTTATTTCAGTGTTATTTCCTGACCTTACCCTACAGAGAGAAAATTATTGATCCTATCCTTGTGGTGAACAGCACAAGAAAGATATCGCCTATGCAGATGCTCTAGTATTAAAAGGCTGAGACAAGTGGAGGAGAAACTCGATTCCTGTTGGTCCAGAAGGTGACCTTCATTTTCCCACCCAGAGCCCATGGGACCAGAATCAAGTTATGACGAGTGGAGGAGGAGGAGATTATCGTTTAACGTCCCGTCGACAACGAGGTCATTAGAGACGGAGCACAAGCTCGGATTAGGGAAGGATGGGGAAGGAAATCGGCCGTGCCCTTTCGAAGGAACCATCCCGGCATTTGCCTGAAGTGATCTAGGGAAATCACGGAAAACCTAAATCAGACTGGCCGGACGCGGGATTGAACCGTCGTCCTCCCGAATGCGAGTCCAGTGTGCTAACCACTGCGCCACCTCGCTCGGTTATGAAGAGTGCATCATACTGCATGTGCGGTTCCCTTCGATGATCTTGAAAGTACCACCTCCAGTACATGAATAGCGCCCACAAGTCCTTACAAATGAAATGTGACAATCATGGTCAAGGTCATCTTGAACTGGCAGTGTCTCAGGTGCATGGGCAGGCTTGGGGGGGAGGGCATGGGGAAAGAGTGAGTGGGCAGGATTTGTTACCTGATACTCCTGGTCAAGGTCATCCAGCCACAGCAGTGTCTCAGGTGCATGGGTAGGCTTGAGGAAGTGAGGGATGCTTTGAATATATCTTGCCCAATTGGCTCAGTTGTCACATGTTACTCCCTCTAAAGGTAATTTCTATCTAGAATCCCAAGGTCAGCTGTTACCTGATACCCCAAGTCCTTATCAGGTGCATGAGTAGGACGTCTGTCATCAAGATTAATAATTAGAGTTGCCTATAATTCCCACAACTATGCTATAACTTATTTTAAACTTTATTATACCGCTGAAACCGATATGTCACTTAATGTTTATTTGGTCCCGAACATAAACTGCCATCCTACTGATTATATTAATAACAGCTCATTACGGGAAATATTCTCAGGGCTTAGAGTGACATAAATAAAATGAAGTGTTGGCAGAAGTGCCAACACCGTGTTGCTACAGGAGGCCGAAATGCACGCGTTTAATTACACGCTGACTGGCGTGAGGTCTGAAACAGGACAATGTCTTGAGAATTGCGAATAAAGTACGTAGATGATGTAATACTTAACTTTAATCCATAATTGGAGTACATCGCTCTTGATGATACAAAAGTATAATAAGTTCAATGGCGCCTTGCTAGGTCGTAGCAAATGACGTAGCTGAAGGCTATGCTAATTATCGTCTCGGCAAATGAGAACGTGATTTGTCAGTGAACCACTGCTATGAACGTCGGCTGTACAACTGGGGCGAGTGCTAGTAAGTCTCTCTAGATCTGCCGTGTGGCGGCGATCGGTCTGCGATCACTGACAGTGGCGACACGCGGGTCCGACGTATACTAGCGGACCGCGGCCGATTTAGAGGCTACCACCTAGCAAGTGTGGTGTCTGGCGGTGACACCACATAAAATTTATATAGTTTTTAAAACTGGTTGCATATTGTGTCCACTGTCTGCTTCTGATATTATGCTGGTCTAATCTCAGTTGCACTGGTACCTGGACAAATGTTTCAGAAGCAAAGTGGCTCTGGAGTGTGGTGTGACTAACGCAGGTGTCTGTGGAATTCTTTTCCGTTACCAGGGGCGACACAGGGTTCACTATTAGCAGGTATGTGCAGGACGTTTCTGGCAGTTACTGGCAGGCAATGCGTGTGTGTTGTCCACAAATTGAAACCTGTTGGTTGCAGATGCAGGCACAGCGGAACTTCTTTGGCTAGACGATATTTATACGAGATGTACAAAGGAGTTTGCCGTCTCGGATAGATAGGAACGGCTCTGCAGAGAGTCATTGGTGACCATAGCACTTACCTGACGACACCTGCGGCTGAACTAGGCTCTGGACCTCCACACAGTGCCGTGCTGTGGTGATAATGACGTGGACTGCGGAGACGATTAAATGCAGGATTCCACTTCACTTTTACTGTAGTTTGTTTTAGATACAGTACTTGCCTATCCTATGCCATTGGGGAAACTGATTACAGTTGAATTTAGAGGTGTGATATGAGTGTACATACTCGTATTTTTCCATAATTATCATTTACACATATACTATAACGCTATAGTATCTGACTCCG
This sequence comes from Schistocerca nitens, assembly GCF_023898315.1. Taxonomy (NCBI): domain Eukaryota; kingdom Metazoa; phylum Arthropoda; class Insecta; order Orthoptera; family Acrididae; genus Schistocerca; species Schistocerca nitens. The sequence goes on along the minus strand of NC_064616.1, from coordinate 618,277,838 downwards.
CGAGGGCATTCTTATAGAGACACCACACACTAATAAAGCACCAGTAACACAGACTTTGTATGTTTCTAGTGCAGTGTGCAATTTGTTTACTAGGGAATTTGTCCGTATTTTTTTAAATACACACTAGGACAAAAATGGCACACCACATAGGAATTATCCGAATGGGACGGAAGTCGGTAGATTTGATGTACATGTACAGAAAAACAAATGATTACAACTGCAGAAAAGCTTAATGATTTATTCAAGAAAAAGAGCTACTCAAACTGAAAAATTATGAATATACACGGTGGTTATAATTAAACTTTCGCTACTTGAGCCAGTATACACGGAAAACTATTCACATTATGAGTACCAAACTTCACAGGAATGTTGTTCACACTGAGCGCTGCAGGATTTGCATTGTTAGTAGTGTTAATTTCATGACATGCCATTAGGCGCCAGTATTGTACGGCGATGTAGGGTTTAAACAAAAGCATCAATGCGCATTACAGTTTCAGACAGTATACATGGATCTGGACAATGTGAGTAGGGCTGCATTCATAAACCTATTTTATCAAATCGACAGCAACAGTGCTGCTGCTTTTTGCGAGTATCGATGCATGAAAGGCATACGGAGAGGTCTTCTTCCCCGCACCAGGGTTGAAGAACATGATTCGGAAGTTCAAATTAACTAGTGATTTGGGAACTGCTCCTGGGAGAGCCCGGCGGCCTATTGTGCCACAAATTATTGAAGACGTTATTGTTGCCATGGATTAGAAGGGGGCCCACGAGGAACATGAGCCTCGCAACAAACATGAGTCACAGTAGTCGACTTCTCCGCCAGACTACGCTCCATGCAGGACTCACGCGAAACCAATATGTAATTGAAAATATACACAATAAATGTCTTAACGTTATCGTGTGCTATCGAGAGCTTGCGTGGATTTAAAGGTGCAGCCAAAAATTTTTTCACTCGTCTGAAATAGTTATTCGCTCGCCGTGGGAGACGGCTGGTGGTACTCGTAAGACTCACCATGTCACTTGCTGTGACATATGTGCCACAGCCTGTCTCTCTTGTCGGCCTAGGCTTAGAATGCTTGAGACAGTGTGCGGTCTTCGAGCAGTGTACGAGCTGTGTCAAGACAGCTGAACATTCTATGGCCCAACGCTCGAAAGTGCTGCAAACAACTTTTTAATGGTATCTCTAATGCAGTTCTAGGCTGCCGTGAATGCAGATGGTCATACACTGAGCGACGTTTGTGACCTGAAATGTAAACATGGTACGCAGTTAACAAATGTTACCCTCTAATCTGGAAATTAAAATGCGTTCCTGTCTGTTCCACATTTACTTAAAAATGTTTCTGCAAAGCTTCATTGTCCTAATATGACTCGTTTTCCATAGGGCCCTCTCAAGTACGAAAGTTTAGTTATGACCATCCTGTATTTGCCGCCATTTTTAAGTAGGGTAACTCTGCTGCTGATGATCCTTTCACTATGGTGCACAAGTAGTATATTTATGCCAATTCTGGACCAAAGAGCATATTGGATTAAAAATTCCAGGATATAAAAGAAGATTCTAGTTTCGCAGTATCCCCCAACCAAAAAATTTATCATCTAAAAGTAATAAAACTTTCTCACCAAATTGAGTAGGTAAAATTACAACTTTTGAAATGATGTAAAATTTATGTTTTTTAAGCTCTGATAATTTAGTGAACACTTCTGCACAACCATTTCTATAATTGTTAAGTTCAGTTAATAGATTTTCATTGTTACCATTCATGTTCATTTTGTTTTGACTTTATTCATATAGAAAAAATTTAAGGAACCAAAAATTAAAACGTATTTCAAATGTTAGTAAAAACGTTTTACTTTTTGAAAATCTAAAGTTTCCAGTTTTTATCTTCCCTAGTTTTATGAAATTTTCTAAAAGGAAATGAAAACATGAAGTTATAAATTCCGTAATTAATTCTAATTTTTCATCCAGTTATGTAATTTAAAATTTTCATTAAGCATTCTGTGGTGTGAATCATAAATCAAATGCTTTCTACCATACATAATAACATAAGCAATTGTATCATTTGGGGTATTTCCACTAGGGAATGCAAATACTTTAATTGTTGTTTTTTGAGTAGTTACAACTCTCATTCTTCTAGACATACTAATTACATAGATAGGGTAATATTGAATGAAACTGAATGGTCTTACATTTACATCATTATTTAATTGGGTTATTCTTTTAAAAATTCTAAAAACTTCGTAAGCTTGTAAAAAGTTATTTGGTGGATCCAGATTCCACAATTCTTGAGGAAAAACTTCATTTCTTACATTTTTAACATAGATATTTTGTAATTTAACATGATCGAATGAAGAAGAATAATTTAACTGATTATTTTTTCCATTAGTTTGGAAATAAACCAAAATAAAGTAAGATATATCAGTCTCCTTAGAATTATAATAATTAGTAATATCTAGTTCAAAATTTCTTTCTCTTGTAATCCAGCAAATTCAATTGTTTGGAGTTCAAAGAAAAAAATTTGATTTTTTGAATTTTTAGGTCTTTCTAGTTCTAGTTCAACTGAGTGTTCTGGTTCATATTTAACAACAGGAACACGAATTTCCATACTTCTAACAACAATTTTACATTCTTTTGGAAGAGTAGAATTATCATTATTGGTAGTCCAGCTAAGAATATAATTATTGATCTTTTCTTGAACTCCAAGTAAAAATTACAGTTAAATCACCTTCCCACATAATTTCATTATACTCTTTAAAAAATCTGCCAAATTATTCTTATGGTTAAAGAACTTCATTTTGCTTTGTTTTAATTTTTACATTCTTAAGAATATTCCCTTACATATTTAATCCATTCAATAGAGATGAAGTTAATCGAATAAGAGTTGAATAACAAATAAAAGTATGTTTGGTGCTAGGTAAAAGGTTGCTTCCTTTTTTTAATTGTAACAACATCAAATAATTTTTAAAAATAATTTTTGTTGCTTCCTTTTTTAATTGTAATAACGTCAAACAATTTTAAAACATAATTGTCAACTAAACTAATGTTCGATTTACCATCATATGTGGAAAAATCAGTTCCATCTGTGAAGAACCTAGAAAGTCATATAAAGTTCTGAACAATTAAGATGAATACAAGCATCATGTTAAAATTAATTGACTGTTGCCTTGTTAGGAAGATTTAAATTATTTTTAATTTTCTCATCAAATGGAAATGAATAAAACTGATAACATTCGATTTGGTTCATGATTTAATAAAGGTAAAAGTTTGTTAATTCATTTCTAAAGCAACTGTTACATAAAGCACCAACGAAGTCAATTAAATTGAATTAAATTTTCTCATTAATGGGAAATGAATAAAATTGGCAACTTATGGTTTGGTTTTAGATTTGGTTTCAAACGGAAGGATCCTTTTCACAGAACAATAAGTTAATTACCTGTCAACCAAAGGAGAACAGTAGGTTAATGTCCTGTCAATCAAAGAAGAACAATAGGTTTGCCCCTGAGTGCATACCTGCCCCTGATGTAGGCAACTCGCACTAACAAAATGGGCTCAATCTCTCTTTGGTCCACTATTTCCATGACCACCGGTGGTATATGTCAGCCCCATATAATGCCACCCCAAAACATCAGGGAACCTCAACCTTGCTGCACTCTCTGTACAGTGTGTCTAAAGTGTTCAGCCTGACAAGGTTGCCTCCAAACACATCTCCGATGAGTGTCTGGTTGAAGGCATATGCGACACTCATTGGTGAAGAGAACATGATGCCAAACCTGTGCGGTCCATTCGGCATGTTGTTGGGCTGATCTGTACCATGCTGCATGGTGTCGTGGTTGCAATGATGGACCTCGCCATGGACGTTTGGAGTGAAGTTCCACATCATGCAGCCAATTATGTACAGTTTGTGTCGTAACATGACGTCCTGTGGCTGCCCCTAAAGCATCATTCAACATGGTGGCGTTGCTGTCAGGGTTCCTCTGAGCCATAATCCATAGGCAGCGGTCATCCATTGCACTTTAAAAACCAACCAAAAATTGATAATCGAAAAGGCTGAAAGAGAATGCGAGCGCCGTGCGGTTCTAGGCGCTACAGTCTGGAACAGCGTGTCCGCTGTGGTCGCAGGTTCGAATCCTACCTCGGGCATGGATGTGTGTGATGTCCTTAGGTTAGTTAGGTTTAAGTAGTTCTAAGTTCTAGGGGGCTGATGACCACAGCAGTTAAGTCCCATAGTGCTCAGAGCCATTTGAACCATTTTTTTTAGAGAATGCGAATAAAATAAGTCAAACCCGGAAACTGAGTACAAACATTCATACAATGGCTGCAACCGAGTGAAGAAACCGACTGGACGAAAAAACAATCGACTGAGCAATCGATTGTCAAAAACAGTTGGTTGTCCCATCATTAGCTCCAACTCCTCCATGTGCTGCCCGCGAACACTTGTCTTCCGCTTATGATTATTGACATTATTGAAGTGTCTAACTGAGTAGTGTGACCGAATCACGTGTCATAAAGTGTCAATTTTTCTGAAATAATAGTATATTAGTGATTGGAGTTAGTGATTAAAGACTTTGCCACAGTGAATCGCAAGCTAACGGATTATTTTGGAAAACTTGAGGGTAGGGCCAAAAACCCTCGTAAGGAATCTGATGTCGCTTGCGTACAGAATTGGAACCGTCAAAGGCTTGTGCATCTACAATCTACAGTTTCGACGACACAAAACAATTGGTAAGGGTCATATCTTCTTTTTTTAAATATTACTACCTTCATTTTATTGCAATTTTTTATTGGTAGTTATTAGTTTACTTAAGTAAGATTCACGATATTATGTTCAATTGATAACTAATGGTAAGAATATGACTGGTTGAAAAAAATAAAAGTGACGTCATTTTTTTAAAGACGCCATTCATCTATAAGGAGGTAAAATATTTTTTTAACAAACTAGCATTGTTTAATTAATTTGTACTGAAAAATAACACTTTATTGTTGTATTTTTTTTACTAAAACTGGCCGTACGTATTTTTGGTATTAATAATATCGACAAAATTATTCAAAGCTTCCTTTTTCAACAATATCTACTAACTTTCAGTAATAGTCTATAAACATGTGAAAGCATTTCAGAAGTTTCTAAAAACTTTTCAGACTACTAGAAGAGAGTTTATAGGCCTGCAGTAAGTAATGCGATGCAGAATCTTTTCTGGTTTTGCTGTTATTATTCTGACTGCGACCGACTGATGGCACAGGGTGGACTCAACCAACTAACTTCATTGACATAGATCGCTAATGTCGTGTTAAATTTTGACGCCTTACTGTAGGAACATTTGTAAACAAAACTTCCAGTCAAAGGCCACTAAATTAAAAGAAACTTAGATTTTACGCATCTTTCGACTCATAGATACCGTTCACGGACCAGTTTCACAAACAAATAGACTTACAGTGTGTAAAGTGTATCTTGACAGTCCCATTCCATAGTACTGAATTGGCAGAAGTCGGGAGACTTCAGTCAGCAGCCACTTGTTCCAGGCTGCCAGTAGCATTAGGAAGCTGTCAAGTTCAATTTCAAGTTTTTACATTCATGTCATCTTCTGTACCCAGAAAATTAATGAAAACTTATTTGTTGTAAGATGACCTCTTTATGGTTTATGAAATTTATAAAATCTCCCATGTTAAAATAAGGTTTTTCTACCCTGAACTCCAAAACAGTTATCAAAATCTACTTTAACCAACACCAAATTTTACCAATTTGTTGGTGGAGGACTACAACTCTTCTATGTTAAGCGATATTCCATTTCCCCAAACCACCTCCATCCCATCAGCCCCCCCCCCCCTCTTGACCAATGTCTAGAATAGCCCCTGAGCCTGAGCGCCTATTGCAACACTAACTGGTAACTGACAGGACTACTGAGATGGAGTTTCTGGTAGATACCAGCTCATACATCTGTGTGTTTTCCAGGCGCCTGTTGTAGCAACCATGACCACTTGCAAATTTGGACTTAGCAGCTCCAAATGGTTTGCTCATGGCTACATATAGACTCCTGACCTTAAATTTGAAGACAGGTGTACAAAGGCCATTGGAGTCCACCCAGATAGTTGCACGGCCTAACAAGCTGCTTCCCAAGTGGGAAGGCGTGCCGGTCCCCATCACGAATTCTCCCAGCGGATTAGTGTCGAGGTCCGGTGTGCCGGCCACCCTGTGGATGGTTCTTAAGGTGGTTTCCCATCTGCCTTGGCGAATGCGGGCTGGTTCCCCTTATTCCGTCTCAGTTACACTATGTTGGTGATTGCTGCGCAAACACTGTCTCCACATATGCGTACACCATAACTACTCTACCATACAAACATTTGGGGTTACACTCATCTAGTATGAGCGGTTCCGGGGCCGAACTGCACAATAACCCTGGGTTCAGTGTGGGGCGGCGGTGGGGTGGGTGGACTGCTGTGGCCTGTTGTGGGGTTGTGAACCACTGAGGGCTATGGTGGGACGAAGCCTCTCCATCGTTTCTAGGTCCCCAGTTTAATACACAAGGCTACTGGAGTGGCGATTTGTAGTTGCAGACATGACCCACACTATCATCTCGGCCAGGTTGGAGATTTTCTCCGCCTGTGGACTGGGTGTTGGGTTATCATCTCATCATTACCGACTCGCAAGTTGCCCAATGTGGCGTCGCCTGCAATAAAACTTGCACCTGGCGGCCGAACTTCCCGGAACGGGGTCTCCCGGCCAACAATGCCATACGATTATTTCATTCTTGTTATTCTATAACCTCATCCTAGCTGTGAGCAACACTATCATTCTTGACCAGGTCACACTGCTGGAGGTTGCATACCAGTCCACACAGTGTAGCAGTCCATCGGAACACTTCATTGTCAAATTGCCGCCATTGGCACACCAGATAAAGGAGTTCCCATCAGTCACGTGACACACCGCAATTCCGTCATAGTCCCGCCACTCAACAGTGTAGCGCATCAGGATAATGCCTGGTCTTTCTATTTTCTCACAGCTTAAAGAGCTGGCCCTCGAATAGGTTCCCATCGCAAAAGCAGATTTTGATGCAATGATTGAAGCAGGCATGCCATTACCATCAGAAAGCTACTGGGCTTCCCCTCTTCATCTGTTACCAAAGAAACCGGATAGCTGGCGCTCCTGTGACAACTGCAGAGAACTCAACACTTGTAAAATTACTGACCAATACGCTGTGTGCCACATCAGAGATTTTGCATGTCAACTGGGGAAGTGCACCATTTTCCCAGCGTTGGACTTAGTAAAAGCATACAAACAAAAATCTGTGGCAACAGAGGACACCCATAAAACTGCAATAACTATGCTCTTTGGACTATTTAAATTGTCGTATATGTCATGTAGCCTATGGAATGCAACACAGACTTTACAGCAGTCTACTGATGAAGTTTTGTGGGGACTAGACTTCTGCTTTGCATACATAGATGACATGTAGGTAGCATCATCATCCTTAGAAGATCATGAAAGACATCTACACATAGTTTTCCAATGGTCTGATGACTACAAAATCCTCATAAATCCGGCCAAGTGTGTCTTTGGTGCAAATGAAGTGACGTTCCTGGGATTCTGAGTTACTCTAACTTGTATGTATCCGCCAGTTAAGAAAATCGCTCCACTTACATCTTACCCATCCCCAAAAATGGTGCACGAAGTGTTCGTGTCTGGGAATTATGAACTTTTACTATCATTGTGTTATCACGCAGCAATTTCTGCATCACTACTCTGCAATTCACATCCAAGAGCTTGGCTGAAGGTTCACAGAACCACTTTCAAACTATTTTTGAAGTGTTCCATCCTCGAATATCATGTGTGAAAAATTGACACCTAAACCGTTCCGTGCGATATTTGATTTCTCTTATTTTATTCCAAGGGTAATTTCGTTCTATGTAGATGAGACCTAATTAAAAATTTTCACGTTGGGAGGAGGAAAATGGTGATAGAAATTAAAAGAAAAGAGCTTGCCAAAGCGAAAACGCCTTTGTTTTAATGATAGCCAATGCATTTCTGGATAATACCAAACGAGCTGCCCTTCTTTGAACTTTTTTTAATGTCCTCCGTTAATCCTATCTGATGCCAACAACTCGTGGCAATACTCTAGCAGAGGACGGACAACCGTAGTGAAGGCGGTCTCTTTAGCAGACCTTTTGCATCTTCTAAGTGTTTTGCCTGTAAAACACTATCTTTGGTTCACCTTCCCCACAAGATTTTCTGTCAGATGGTTCCAATTTAAGTTGTTCGTAATTGTAATCCGTAGGTGTTAAGCTGAATCGACAACCTGTTACCACTTAGTGTCACGAAAGTTGCCTGGGCTAGTGCTGCTGGCAGACTGGCCGTGTGGGCGTGGAAGCCTGCTGTTCACGTTTCCTGTCCACGAACTCGGCGATCTGCACCTATGTTTTCTGTCGCCAAAAGAACAGCGCTAAAAAACACTCATACTACGAATATCTTCACTATACTTGTCCGTCTTCTGCTAGAGTATTACGGCGAGTTCTGGAATCCGCATAAGGTAGAATTGACAGGGGGCATTGAAAAATTTCAAAGAAAGGCAGCTCGTTTGATATTATCCCATAATAGGGGAGAGAGTGTCACTGATGTGATGCGTGAGCTAGGGTGACAGTCATTAAAACAAAGGTCCTTTCGTTACGGCGAAGACTTTTCACAAAATTTCTGTCACCATCTTCCTTCTTATAACGCGAAAGTATTTTTTTGACTCTCACCTAGATGGGGAAAAATGACACTCGTAATAAAATAAGATAAATCAATCACCCACGGAAAGGCTTAGCTGTTCATTTATCACACGTGACATTCGAGATTTTAACACTCGAGAAATAGTCTGAAAACAGTTCCGTAAATCATCTGCGAGGCACTTGGATGTGAACTGCGGAGTAGTAATGTGGACGTAGACGAAGGGTATCACAGAAATTGCTGCCTAATAACACAATGATGGTGAAACTTCGTCATTCGCAGATACGACACAATTCGCACACCATTTTTGGGGATGGGTAAGATGTAAATTTGTATTATTTATAGTGTAAACGAAACGTAACGGATTCTCTTAAGTACTCATGTGTAGGATCTCACACATTTTATTGTTCAGGGTCAACTGCCACTTTTCATGCCATACAGATATATTGTCAAAATCATTTTGTAATTCGTACTGATCTTCTGTTGACTTTATTAGAAATCAAATGACAGCATCATCTGCAAACAGTGCAAGAAGCCTGTTCACATTACCTCCCAGAAGTATTATATAGATTATGAAAAGGACCTATTACATTCCCATGGAGAACGGAAGATCTCACCTGTGTTTCACTCGATGACTTCCCATCAATTTCTACAAACTGTATCCTTTTTGACACGAAATCATCCATCCAGTCACATGGCTGAGACGATATTCCATAGGCACACAATTTGAAATGAAGATTAGGGTCTAACATCTCATCGACAACGAGGTCATCAGAGAAGAATCGGTGATAAGGAAGGAAATCAATCATGCCCTTACAAAGCAATTATGTAAATTATGGAGGACCTAAGTCTGCATGGTCGGCGGGTTTGAACCGCCGTCCTACCGAATGTTAGTCCATTTTCTTAATCACTGATCCATCTCGCTCGGTACGTTATTTGATTATAAGTCGTTTGTGAGAAACGGTGTCAAAAGCCTTCTGGAATCCTACAAATATGGAACTTGAGATTCCCTGTCAATTACGCTCATTACTTTGTATGAATTAAGAGCCAGATGTGTTTCACGAGAGCGTTATTTTTTTAATCCGTGCTGGCTGTGTGTCAAGTCTTTTAAATATTTCATAATATTCGAACACAGTGTATGTTCCAAAATGCTACTGCAAATTGATGTCAGTGATATGGGGGTATAATAATTCTGCGGATTACTGCTACAGTATTTCCTTTCGTATATCTTGGTATGGCCTGTGAAACTTTCCAGCCTCCTTATGATCCGATTTTGTCGAGCGGGCGGTTGTATATGATTACTAAATAGAGAGTTCTTACATCATCATACACAGCAAGGATCCTATTTGTTAAACATTCTTTAAAAAATATAAAAATAAAAAAGAAAGAAAAGAACGACGCGCTACGAAGGAATTATCCGAATTGGTCGGAAACTGCTGTATGGGATGTACATATAAAAATAGGCAAATTACTACAATTTCAAAAAATTTCGTAACAAACTACATGTTTCGATGTAATCTAATTAAAAATGTGCAACTGAGACGGAAAAACAAATGGGAATTATCTTAAATATCAATAAAGTTGCTGAAACTCTCAAGAAGCTATAGTGAATCTCCTTTAACTTTGGTCTGTTCATTTTCTACTCCCACCTTTACGATAGCTGAGCTGCAGTGGAACTACCTATGTAAATAAATACCTGGCTATCCTTTAGCCACGTTGGATTCATGGCGCAACCTGATGTCAGGTGCAGCAGGCTTAACGGCTGCCTTTAAGTTTGCCAGGCTTGCGGAAGTTGGCCTACCTTAACCACTGTCTAGTTTTGTGCCTCCATTGCGGCAGGTTGAGCTGCTTTAACGGTTGCGGCGGTGACAGGGCCTGGCAGGCTGGAAGCAGAATTTGAACACCTCTCAGAGAGATCCATCGACCTTGCTGGCAAGCATGAAGAAAAGCAGCATAAACTCCCGCTGTATGGGAGCGGGCATTGTATTGCTGAACTGTAAACCCAGGATGACTTGTCATTTTGGGGAGAGATCAGGTGACCTTGCTGGTCAGGGTGGAATAACGGGGGCGTGGAATAACGTCGGCGTACTCCTAGGTGCTTGCAAGGTCTCGCGGATGACAGCCAAAGGGGTTCTGCTATGAAATGAAATGGCTCCGCACATCATCACTCCTGGTTTTCGGTCTGTATGGCTGGCGACAGCCAGGTTAGTATACCACCGCTGTCTGGGGCGTTTCCAGACAAATATCCAACCGGGAATCACATTGGCTGGAGCAGAATTGTTTTCAGAGATGAGTTCCGCTTTGAATTAAGCCACGATGACCAGCGAACACGTGTCTGGAGATGCCCTGGACAGTGGTGGGATACCAGCCTGACTGTCGCCCGCCATACGGCTCGACATCCAGGAGTGATAGGCAGGGTTGCCCCCCCCCTCTCTTCCCCCCCCCCCGGTTTTTTTTTTTTTTTTTCGGGAGCCCTTTGGTTGTCATCCGCATCACCCTTGCAGCACACAGCTGTACGTCACCCATATTCTACGGGCTCGTCTTGTAACCCTTCATGGTAAGCCATCCTGGGCTTACATTTCAGCAAGAATATGACCGCCTGTACACGGCGAGAGCTTCTATTGCTTGTCTTTGTTCTTGCCAAACCCTACCTTGGCCAGCAAGGTCACCTGATCTCTCCCCAAACTGACAACGGTTGGAGTATTATGGGCAGCATCCCCCATCCAGCTTGAGATTTTGACAATCTAACTTGCCAATTAGATAGAATTTTGCACGATCTGGATAATATCCAGCAAATGTGTCAATCAATGCCAAACTGTGTAACTGCTTACATAAGCGCCAGAGGTGGGCCAACTCGTTATTGACTTGCTCAATTTGTGGAAGGTCTGTTTCTTGCATGAAACATCCAATTTGTCTGCAATTGTAATCATTTGTTTGTCCGTACATGTGCATCACATTTACCAATTGCAGTATCATTCGGATGATTCAATTGTGGTGCGTCTTCTTTCTCCATAGTGTGTGCAGTCTGGACAGGAATACTTGCGTTTATTGAATGACGTAAGTCTCTTTGCAGCATCGATGGTATCTATCTCTAATTTACCCACGTTGGCAGCTGGTAGTGATTTGGATTCTGGAATATTACCTGACTCTTGGTGAAGACTTTCGGAAAACCATGTTTCGTAACTCCGCTTTAATAGTGCTGGCGTCGATAACATTAGGTTACTATTGCTATCGCGCAGTAAACATAGTGATTGTGACTGGCTGCTGGTGTTCTATACATATCGCCAGAATCTCTTTGTCTCTCTATGTCCATGGTTGTGGCAACTCGAATGTCAAATCAAACACCTTTCAGCCGTCTAATTTCCGAACTGTTATTTTATTGTGCTACCAGATCCGGCGATATATTACGCCATCTTCAGGTCCCCTGATCGAGTTGGGGGAAGATTCCAACCTCGGTTCCGGTCAAAATAGGGGCCAACATTCAGAGACTGGTATCTGTAAATTTTTGATACAGCGATCACTTCAAACTTCATTTGCCTCTTTCGATTTTCTGCCAGTTTTCGAGACAGAGTTTCGCTGTGGAAACAATTAAACGCATCTCGCCTTGAAATCCGCGCTAAATTTCGAGCTTCTGTAAAACAGTGCCAATCTTGGAGATTTTGCGTTCTTTTCAGTCTGCCATACTTGTTTGTTTGTTTCTGTAACAGTGTCGTGACCTGTTTTTTTTTTTTTTTACCATGTGGGAATCATTCCGTCTTGTATTAATTTACTTGGAGTGAAATTCTCAACTGACGTCAATACTATTTCTTTGAATTCGTGGCCGCGCCGAGTGGCCGCGCGGTTAGAGGCGCCATGTCACGGATTGCGCGGCCTCTCCCACCGGTGGTTCGAGTCCTCCCTCGGGCATGGGTGTGTGTGTTGTTCTTAGCATAAGTTAGTTTAAATTGTGTGTAAGTCTAAGGACCGATGACCTCAGCAGTTTGGTCTATTAGGAATTCACACACATCTGAAAATTTTTTGAATTCGAGTGACATCTGATCTACGCTGACATAGTTAGTTTGGAAGGAATGGAGACTGTCTCTTATCATGGCAGCAAACAAAATTTTACCTGCTTTTTTCAAAAGGATATACTTTGCGTTAATTTTTGGTGAATTTGGATCTTAGGATATTTAGTTTGCTACAACGACCTTGTGTTCACTAATTCTTTGTATCAATTATGACGCATTCTATTTGTTCAGGATTATTTGTGATCAACAGGTCTAGTACGTTACCGCAAACATTTATTCTTCTTGTGAGCACCTGATCTAATTGATCACAATAATTTTCGAAGAAAGTAGTTAATACAGTTTCGGACCTAAAAAATCTCCCAGTCCACAGCCCCCGCTACACATGTAGCCGCTGTTTGTGAGTCATCAACCCCTGATCTAATAAGCGAATCCCGACACCTCTCCACCATACGGTGCAAGTCAAGGAATCCGCAGCCTACATGGTAGCAGAACCGTCTGAGCCTCTCCACTCTGCTCTGTCCGAAATGTCGGCAATCTGTCCCGTCAACGACGCTACAGATGGTCAGCTCTGCCTCCATCTTGCAAGTCAGAATGGCTTTCTTTACCACTTTAGACAGCTGCCGGAAACCAGAGGAAATCTCCTCCATGCCAAAATGACACACGTCATTAGTACTAACATGAGCCACTACTCGCAGTTGGCTGCATGCTGTGCTATTCATGACATCCGGAAGTACCCGTTCCACATCTGGGGTGACTCGCCCCCGGCATGCACACAGTGTGCACAGAACGTCTTCCACTCCTTGCCAACCATATCCCCAAGGTGATCCATTAGGCGCCTAACAATGGAGCTCCCAACTACGTATAGACCCACACTCTGTGAACGGCCACATCTAAGTGGCCGAGAGGCTCTCTCTGAAAATTAGCAAGCGACTGTAGCTGGCTCAGGATCTCTGTCAGCACAGACAATGCCTGAAACCCACTTGTCAGACAAACCGAGTAGGGCTTTCGATCGGTACCTCAGGAAGTCTTCCTCTGCCTGTCACACCTTAAAACGACGTAGGATAGGACAGGGCAGGGCAGTGACAGAATGTCTCATGTAACTATAAAATAATGTTCAACTGTTCATGTTCAGCAGTTGCAGCCAGAAACTAAATTATGACATACATACAGAAAATTTACGTAACATATGCTAAAATTTACACTGATGAGTGAGAACATTATTATCAGCATGATAACAGCGTGTTGGTCCATCGTCAGAACGCAGTGCCGCAGCGATGCCGTGTGGTTTAGACTCGAAAAGTTATTTATAGGTTTCCGGAGTATTATGGCACCAGATGTCTACGCAAATTACGGGCCGGTGGTTTGCGGGCGCACATCGGCGTACGATAATGTGCCAGATGTGTCCCATCGAGGTACAGATCAGTTGAATTTAGCTGTCGAGACATCAACGTCAGTTCACTATCACGTTCCTCAAACCACTGACGACGTCCTTTTTGTGACGCACTGTAGAGAAAATTTAGAGAACAGGCATCTGAGGTTGACAGCAGAACAATTCTGTTGGTGCCAACGTACATTTCGCCCAAGTACCGCGAAAATAAGGTAAGAGATGGTAGGGCTCGTACAGAGGCATATAGCAGTCGTGTTTCCTTCGCTCCATTTGCGAGTAGAACAGGAAAGGAAATCGCTGGTAGTGATACAAGATACTCTCCGTCACGCATCGTACGACGGCTTGCAGAGTATGTATGTAGATTCTGGCCTTCTGACACGACAGTTATCCTGCTGGAAGACGCTACCACCCTCGGAGAAGGCTTCCAACGTGTAGTCGTCCGCAGTAATGTTCACGTAGTGCACGGCTGTCATGGTGCCTTCGACTATTACCACAGGTTCCATGGAGGCCCAGGGGATTCTCATTTACAGCATAATACCCCTGCCAACGTCCTGCATCCGTGATGCGGTGCATGTTTCGATCGGCAGTTCTCCCGGATGGCAGCGTATCTGCACACTACCATCAACCTGGTATAACAATAAACGTGAGTCATCCGACCAAGTACCACGTATTCAGTGAGCAGCTCTCCAATCTCCATGATCCCGTATCGACTGCAATCGCGATTGGTAATGGCGTTGGGTCAATATGGGAACAAGTAGGGCTCGTCTGTTGCCGAGCTCGCCGGCCGCTGTGGCCGAGCTGTTCTAGGCGCTTCAGTCCGGAACCACGCGGCTGCTACGGTCGCAGGTTCAAATCCTGCCTCGGGCACAGATGTGTGTGATGTCCTTAGGTTAGTTAGATTTAAGTAGGTCTAAGTCTACGGGATTGATGACCTCAGATGTTAAGTCCCATAGTGCTTAGAGCCATTTTGTTGCAGAGCTCCATGTTCAACAGTGTAAGCTGGACTGTGTTCTGAAACACTTGTGCCTGCACGAGAATTAAACTGAGTCGTCAGATCTGTGACAGATCGCCACCTATCCTGCCTCATAGAGCGGACAAACCTTTGCTCTCCATGTTCTTTGATGAGGTGTGAACGTCACACAACTTGTCACCGCCCTTCAACTACTTTCCATAGATGCTCACGGCGGCAGTACGGGAACAGCCGACCAACTTCGTTGTTTCCGTGATACTTGTTTACTGACGCCGGGCCGTAACAACCTTCCCACTGTCAGAGTTTTATGTCATCGGATATCACCGTTTGAGGTCCATATCGTCGCTAGAATGATGCTCTATTCGTCTCTGCTCTGCTGATATTCTTCTCTCGTCGCGTCAAGTGCCCGCAACTCCCCCAGGCAACAATCAATTTCGCGGTTGGTAGTGGTCACAATATTTTGCCTCATCAGTGTAAACACCAATGTTTTGTTTCTAGCTGACAAACACTGGGGTGACAAAAATCATGGGGCAGCGAATGCACATATTCAGATGGCGGTACTACCGCGTACACAAGATATACAGTACTGGCCATTACAATTGCTACACCACGAAGATGACGTGCTACAGACGCGAAATTTAACCCACAGGAAGGAGATGCTGTTATAGGTAAATGATTAGGTTTTCATGGCATTCGCACAAGATTGGCGCCGGTAGCGACACCTACAACGTGCTGACATGAGGAAAGTTTCCAACTGATTTCTCATACACAAACAGCAGTTGACCGGCGTTGCCTGGTGAAACGTTGTTGTGATGCCTCGTGTAAGGAGGAGAAGGACTTTGATAAAGGTCGGATTGTAGCCTATCGCGATTGCGGTTTATCGTATCACGACATTGCTGCTCGCGTTGGTCGAGATCCAACGACTGTTAGCAGAATATGGAATCGGTGGGTTCAGGAGGGTAATACGGAACGCCGTGCTGGTTCCCAACGGCCTCGTATCACTAGCAGTCGAGATGACAGGCATCTTATCCGCATGGCTGTAACGAATCGTGCAGCCACGTCTCGATCCCTGAGTTAACAGATGGGGACGTTTGCAAGACAACAACCATCTGCTCGAACAGTTCGACGACGTTTGCAGCAGCATGGACTATCAGCTCGGAGACCATGGCTGCGGTTACCCTTGACGCTGCATCACAGACAGGAGCGCCTGCGATGGTGTACTCAACGACGAACCTGGGTGCACGAATGGCAAAACGTCATTTTTTCGGATGAATCCAGGTTCTGTTTACAGCATCATGATGGTCACATCCGTGTTTGGCGACATTGCGGTGAACGCACATTCGAAGCGTGTATTCGTCAACGCCATACTGGCGTATCACCCAGCGTGATGGTATGGGGTGCCATTGGTTACACGTCTCGGTCACCTCTTGTTCGCATTGACGGCACTTTGAACAGTGGACGTTACATTTCAGATGTGTTACGACCCGTGGCTCTACCCTTCATTCGATCTCCGCGAAACCCTACATTTCAGCAGGGTAATGCACGACCGCATGTTGCAGGTCCTATACGGGCCTTTCTGGATACAGAAAATGTTCGACTGCTGCCCTGGCCAGCATATTCTCCAGATCTCTCACCAACTGAAAACGTCTGGTCAATGGTGGCCGAGCAACTGGCTCGTCACAATACTGCAGTCACTACTCTTGATGAACTGTGGTATCGTGTTGAAACTGCGTGGGCAGCTGTACCTGTACACGCCATCCAAGCTCTGTTTGACTCAATGCCCTAGTATAATATATTTGTCCAATGAATACCCGTTTATCATCCGCATTTCTTCTTGGTGTAGCAATTTTAATGGCCAGTAGTATATAATAGGGCAGTGCACTGGCGGAGCTGTCATTTGTACTCAGGTGATTCATGCGAAAAGGTTTCCAACGTGGCTATGGCCGCAAGACGGGAATTTATGTACTTTGGATGTGGAATGGTAGCTGAAGCTAAACGCATGGAACATCCCATTTCGGAAATCTTTAGGGAATTCAATATTCCGAGATCCATAGTGTCAAGTGTGTGCCGAGAATACAAGATTTTAGCCATTACCTCTCACTGCGGACAACGCAGTGGCCGGCGGCCTTCACTTAACGACCGAGAGCAGCGGTGTTTGCGTAGAGTTGTCAGTGCTAACAGACAAGCAACACTGTATGAAATAACCACAGAAATCAGTGTGCGATGTACGACGAACGTATCCGTTACTACAGTGCGGCAAAATTTGGTGTTAATCGGCTAGGGCAGTAGAAAACTGACGCTAATGCCTTCACTAACAGCACGACATCGCCTGCAAAGCCTCTCCTGCTCTCGTGAACATATCAGTTGGATCCTAGACAACTGCAAAAGTGTGGCCTGGTCAGATGAGTCCAGATTTCAGTCGGTGAGAGCTGATGGTAGGGTTTGAGTGTGGCACAGACCACACGAAACCATGGACCCGCGTTGTCAACGAAGCTCTGTGCAAGCTAGATGTGGCTCCATAATAGTGAGAGCTATATTTACATGGAATCAACTGGGTCTTCTAGTCCAACTGAACCGATCATTGACTGGAAATGGTAAATGGAGACCGTTTGAAGCCATTCATAGGCGTCGTGTTCCCAAACAACTATATCATGTCACTGAGACACAATAGTTTGCTATTGGTTTGAAGAACATTGCCGATCGGGGTGGCCGTGCGGTTCTAGGCGCTACAGTCTGGAACCGAGCGACGGCTATGGTCGCAGGTTCGAATCCTGCCTCGGGCATCGATGTGTGTTATGTCCTTAGGTTAGTTAGGTTTAATTAGTTCTAAGTTCTAGGCGACTGATGACCTCAGAAGTGAAGTCGCATAGTGCTCAGAGCCATTTGAAGAGCATTCTGGAAAATTGGAGCGAATGATTTCGTCACTCAGATCGCCCGGCATGAATCCCATCGAACATTTACGGCACATAATCGAGAGGTCAGTTCGTGCACGAAATCCTGCACCAGCGACAATTTTGCAATTGTGGACCGCTGTAGACGCAGCATTGATCAATATTTCTGCAGGGGACATCCGACTTGTTGAGTCCATGGCAAGTGTAGTTGCTGCACTACGCCGGGCAAAAGGAGTTTCGACAAGATATTAGGAGGTATTACGTGACTTTTGTCACTTCAGTGTATGTGCATTCATATGAAGAGCACACGGTAGGGATGATATCGACAAGAAATTCAGCGTTTTTGAAGCTCAGAAAACCAAACAGAAGGTAAGCCCAATAAGTCCCTAGCAGATGAATAATCCATAACCTGTCACGACGTTATAAAAATCCATACACTACGACACCATACACGAAGCGGATGAGAAATCCCTGCAGTAACGAAGCAATAACGCAACCTGTAAGTCGAGTATTTTCCACTGCACAAGGCCTCATTACCCATGCTCTCCTTGCCTTCGTCGCCAAGAAGCCAGGTGATTTGTTGCCAGACATCCACATCGCTTGCAGGCGTCATTATGCAACAGACAATAATATTTTCAAGGGAGCACAATTACGTAAGGATTCGTGAGACGAGAACAGGACGTGGCGCTGGTTTCAATGTCACGACCACTGGGCGTGGCGCGCCTCGTCGTGCCCGTTAGCACCAGCCCGCTTCTCGTTCCTGCCTCGAAACCCACGTAGAATCAAAAGAAGGTATCGACCCAGTTACGGCTGTGGCGTAGTAACTACAGGTCAGACCTACCACCTTTAGTGGAAGCGATATGTTTGGCGGTCTGCAGCTCTCTTTGAAAAGGCAGATTCAGATCTAGATCTACATCCATACTCCGCAAGCCACCTGACGGTGTGTGGCGGAGGGTACCTTGAGTACCTCTATCGGTTCTCCCTTCTATTCCAGTCTCGTATTGTTCGTGGAAAGAAGGATTGTCGGTATGCTTCTGTGTGGGCTCTAATCTCTCTGATTTTATCCTCATGGTCTCTTCGCGAGATATACGTAGGAGGGAGCAATATACTGCTTGACTCTTCGGTGAAGGTATGTTCTCGAAACTTCAACAAAAGCCCGTACCGAGCTACTGAACGTCTCTCCTGCAGAGTCTTCCACTGCAGTTTATCTATCATCTCCGTAACGCTTTCGCGATTACTAAATGATCCTGTAACGAAGCGCGCTGCTCTCCGTTGGATCTTCTCTGATAATGGAACAGATATGAGACGTAGCACCATCGAATGGAAAGCTGCTTGTTTGTGGCTATGTGGGCTCTGGAAATTTGCAGGGATTACAGTATCTGTAGCTATGGTTTCTCTGTAAGTGTTAAACAAGCTTTCCGTTCCATAGTGCATCCCCTCATACCTGCTCCATTATTTGAATATGCCTTTCAAACAGAACTATAGACCACCAAACATATCGCTTCCAGTTATGGTTATAGCTCTGCCCTGATTGATAATGTACTACAAAAAAAGGAAATAATGTGAAGTCACAATACTTCTGTACGCTGGCCAACATATATAATTCAGTACTTGCAAAAACTGGTGCACACCACATATTTGGTTAAATTTCAGACAACCACGGAAAAAAATTATTCTCGTAACTACAGACCTGCAATTTTTAACACCAGCTGCATATCAAACTTTTTATTCGACAATAAAGACAAACTGCAACCTTTGGCGCAGAACGGTGCGTATAGACCCACATGCAATGTGTACGTCGCAGGCAGAGAGCACGCAACGGGGCCGCGCGGGATTAGCCGAGCGGTCTCAGGCGCTGCAGTCATGGACTGTGCGGCTGGTCCCGGCGTAGGTTCGAGTCCTCCCTTGGGCATGGGTGTGTGTGTTTGTCTTAGGATAATTTACCTTAAGTAGTGTGTAAGCTTAGGGACTGATGACCTTAGCAGTTAAGTCCCATGAGATTTCACACACATTTGAACATTTTTGAACACGCAATGGGCGATGACCCTTGGACCCGAGCGCGCCGAGAGAACACAGTGATCGATAGATACGAATCCAAGCGAGATGTCTGTAACGACAATTCCTTGTGAGGTTATTATTATTTGAATTACAGTCTATCGCCAGTAGCGAGGACATATGCTATAGAACGAAACCAATTGCTTTTAAGTTTTTTTTTTATTTTCAATAACCGGTTTCAGGCAAGCTGCCCATCTTCAGATCATATATTGCAGTTACAGGAAGATGGGCACCTAATCTGAAGTTGGTTATTGAAAATAAAAAAAATAGCTATCAATGACAGAAATGATTCAAAGAACGATTGCGGCTATCCCAGTAAGTCATTCATGTCTAGTTTTGCTAAATTTTTTTGTCTTAGCGCAATTATTGCGATCAAAATTATGATCTGCTTTGTGCAAACTGTCTCAATTTCTCAAGTATCGTGCCCTATTACAACATATTTCAGCTGAAATGAGATTTAGTATAAATTTTGAAATTTGTGGAACTTTGACATGTTTCTCCGACTTGAACAGTTTTACCTCATATCAACATACTTCTGTATATGCTGTGATTTTCACAACTTAGAATCAGGCAAACCATTTTCGTGAACGTTGTCTTATATTAAAGGTAAAGTTTCGAGTTCTGGCCCTGACGGGGCTATCGGCCCAACCGGCCTGCTAGGTAGCAGAGCTCTTTAACTTCATCTACTTTGTGACCACCAGTCCTGATGTTCGGTTTCTCGCTGTTCTCATTTCTTTTACTTCTAATTACTTTAGTCTGTCTTCGATTCACCCGTAATCCAAATTATGTACTCATTAGATCATTCATTCCATTCAGCAGATCCTGTAATTTTTCTTCACTTTCACATAGGATACCAATGTCATCAACGAATCTTTTCAGTGATATCCTTTCACCCTGAATTTTAATTCAACTGATGAACCTTTCTTGTATTTCCATAATTACTTTTTTGATGCGTAGATCGACAGTAGGGGTGAAAGACTACATTCCTGTCTTACACTCTTTTTAATCTGAGCACTTTATTCTCGGTCTTCCACGCCTTTCGTTCCCTCTTGTATCTATTACTTATTGTATATTACCCGTCTTTCCCTATAGCTTACCCCTACTTTTCTGAGAACTTCGAACATCTTGCACGCTTTGACATTGTCGAACGCTTTTTTCAGGTCGACAAATCCTATGAATGATTTTTCTTTACTCTTGTTTCCATTATCACCCGCAACGTCAGAATTGCCTCTCTGGTGCCTTTACCTTTCCCAAAGCCAAAGTGATCGTCACTCGTCAACCAACAACTCTTACAAAACTACGTGAACAGATCAAGCAAGCGTGGCATATCGTAAGCCAGGACAGTATTCGCTATCTGTACGATGAACAGAATGCCAGAGACAATGCCTGCAATGCTTATCATATCCCATACATACTAAAATTGGAGACAAGTCCGGAGGTCGTGCAGGCCAGGGAAGTTGCTGCACGTGTTGCAGAGCACGTTAAGTTTCATGGGCACCGTGTGAGCGAGCATTATCCTATTGGAATAACACGTCATCTTCCTGTTGCAAGAATGGCACGAAAACGGGTCTAACAACCTTCTACACGTACCGAACACTGTTTAGCGTCCGCTCCAGAAACACCAAAGGTGAACGAGAGTAGTAGCTTACCGCGTCCCAGACCGTAAGGATAGGGTGAGTTCAGTGTGTCTTGGACGAATGCACTCTACCAGACAGCGCTCACTAGGTCTACATTGTACGCGCAAACGACAATCACTTGTGTGCCAGCAGAATATGCTTTCATCGCTGACGACCACCGCGCGCAATTCCATCTTCCTTGTGGTCCTCTGACGGCACCAAGCGAGTCGTGCACGTCGATGCTGTGGCGTGAGTGGAACACGGGCTAGAGGTGTGCTAATAACCGGTTTGCAACAGTTTGTGTTGGCGCGTCTGGGTTCACAAGCCCTCTTACCTGTGTCGTGGCAGCTGCATGATCTGCCACTGTTGGCTTTACAATGCGACACAGTTTTTTTTTTTTTTCGTTTTATTTGGTCGTACCGGACGTCACATGACATTCGTTGATGAAGTTTGTTGTTGATCCCTTCACTCAGTTTTTTCTTTTCTTTTTTTCTTATTTTATTATTATTACAGAGACCAGCCAGCGCTCTGACCGAACAGGCTGAGCTACCGTGCCGGCGTTTGATCTCTCAGCTCGCTCAGTTGGCTGTAGAAAGCACGGATACGTGTCCGTGGCATGATTGCCTGCTTGCTTCACACGTTTGCACCACAATGAGCCTTCTGCCTGTGACAATTCCCTATTAAAGGGTAGACAAAGACGGTGCTCTGGTAGCTATGGCACTACGCTATCTGTTGTCGGATGACGCTGAAACTATTATCAGTACATCTACTATCCCCCAGGTTGTATATTCTGTTATCGGACGGAAATCGACGTCGCCTTTCCACGTGTACTAATTTTTTTCAGGCAGAGTATTACTTTCGGAATAAAAGTTATTTAAAAACTTTAAATATTATCTTCTCAATAAGTAAAAACATAAATAATCATCTATATTTATAATAATAATACAGAACATGTTGCGGTATCGATGGCTTATCGAAAGTAGTGTGACAGACTGCAGTGAGGACAATGACATCGATGTAGCAAGATGCTACTAGACATTACTACATTCAGAGACTCACAGAGTGTGTCAGCATTCAAGACTGTTTCTTACGATCAGGAACTTTGTTCTGACTGTATTTCACTCAGCACCATCTAAGTTACGTGTATCTCAACTATTAAGGGCACATAATGCAAATAAACTTATTAATGTGTCATCTTTTTTAGACGCCTTATTTGCTGTCTTTATTATCCACCTCTACTGCCATCACATTAGACATCAACTGGCGATAAGTCTGCTTTTACTGCAGCAGTCAGCGGCAGTTAGTAATATTTTCATAACATTTGTGTGGAACTCATACCTATTTCAGGTGTCTTTAATGTGTGTTTACAATGGCAATTTATGGAGAGCAATCACTCACTACACATATTCTACTTCTGAGCCAACAAGATACCTCGTTGCTCACTGCCATTGGTGCACTGACAAACGCACAACAAACTCAACGAACAATGATGAGATAAGCACAGAATTCCAGCAGTCAGGAGCCGCCGCCTCCACCCCTCCATTCTTTTGAAGCACAAAGGAGGAAAGGACGGAGTATAGCAACACTTCGCTGCATACAAAATATCAGATGAATCACTACGCTCTTTTTCGTGGGTCGGAGTCTGTATGTACGGATTGTGTTGCAAGTTCTTCCCTCAGACAATCCCGTCTCCGGCCATCCTGATTTAGGTTTTCCGTGATTTCCCTAAATCCCTCCAGGCAAATACCGGGATGGTTCCTTTGAAAGGGCACGGCCGATTTCCTTCCCCATCCTTCCCTCACCCGAGCTTGCGCTCCGTCTCTAATGACCTCGTTGTCGACGGGACGTTAAACACTAATCTCCTCCTCCTCCTCCTCCTCCTCTTCCCTCAGAGACCCAAACACTAAACTATGAAGAAATTGTTAGGAAATTGAATGACTTCTTCGAAGCTCAGATTCATGTAGCTGCTGTTCTTTTCAAAAATTTTCATACGCGTTGTTATAATAATCATTCTAAGAAGGAATGGATCACTGAACTCAAGGGCTTGACTAAGAACTGTATATTTAAGTGCTCTTCTGGAGCCTCAAATGGAATACATCGCGTTGCCATTACTCACAACCTTGCACATAACAGAATATGGGTTGAGATTCTAAAGCATCGCAACCCTGGTCTCAATGACGTGCTTAAACTAATCGAAGTTCAGAAGCCCAAGACTTCGCTGAACGGATAGCTCGAAGCGGCTCCAGATTCGCAGAGCAGATAACAACCGCCGACATAGGCAACAGCATAAACACGGCGCGATGCACTCGGCTGCTTCCTCGTCTCGTTCAAACATTCCGAAGTCTTGTGTGAAATCTTATGTAACGGATGACCGCAGTGACTACTTTCTCCTCCACGCGGAATGCCGACACAGCTTAAATCAGGATACACACAGAAAGCATGCATGCATACATACATACTAAAGAAACGTAAAATAAATTATGTTTCACACGCCGGCCGCGGTGGTCTCGCGGTTCTAGGCGCGCAGTCCGGAACCGTGCGACTGCTACGGTCGCAGGTTCGAATCCTGCCTCGGGCATGGATGTGTGTGATGTCCTTAGGTTAGTTAGGTTTAAGTAGTTCTAAGTTCTAGGGGACTAATGACCACAGCAGTTGAGTCCCATAGTCCTCAGAGCCATTTGAACCATTTGTTTCACACAAATCTTGACATGAGTAAATGGAAACAAATATGAGTGCTCATTCTCAATCTGTTCCCACTCCTTCTGGCAAGCTGCATGGGAAATGACGAAAGTGACGGAATCACACAGCGAAACACTAAGCGTACAACTTGCCTCATCCGAAGCAGCTCCCTCTAATCGACGTACAGCTAAGCTAAACACTTTGTCAATCACAGTTGAGACAAAGGCAGTCCTCCACGAGTCAAAACAGTCACACTCAGAGGACAAATCGCAAACTTTTCATGTCACTGCAGATTTGCAATCAATCTGTACCATTTTTGTTAGATACTGATGCTTCAGTCACACTGATTAATCCCAATACTGTACTTAAGCAAATGGGACATCCTCAGCTGCAAATATCACACGTGCACCTCACGGCATACAACGGTGAAAGTATCTCTGTTGGCGAGACGTGCCCTTTCCATGCAAAATATAGAAATACAACAACATCAATGCCTTACGCAGTAGTTCAGGCACGTCTAGGAATGAGATGTTCACGACAATGTGCATGCTATTGATATGCAACTTTCACAAGCCCGTATCCGTCAGCGGTATGAGAAATACGGACATTTGTTCGACGACACACTGGGACATGCAAAAAACTTTCAGGCGTATCTTACGCTCAAGTATAATGCAAAACCTAAAATATGACCACCCGTTTCCGTGCATGCGCGGATAGATAACCAGACAGCACTGCACCAAGAAGTTTTCAACTGGCTTCGACCTGAGGGTCCTTGACAACTTATTCGTACAAATTTTGCTGGTCCTTTCTGGAACACATGATAGTCATTATCGTCGATGCATACGGCATAAGCAAATATCCTTTTGACATTACAACGGATTCGACTAGTAGCGCTAGAGCTATCAAAGCACTCGCTTCTTTCTTTTGCTTAGAAAGTTTGGCACACACAGTTGTTTCGATAATGGCCATTAGTTATCTTATCAGAATTTCAACAATTTTGCAAAAAAATGGAATTAACAATTTCTAACGGCACTATTCTCTCCTCAGTCGAATGGTGCAACCGAACATTTCGTTTGCACTTTCAAGGCTCAGCAATCCAATCTTCATGCTCCACACTCCAGGTAAAACGCTTTATTCTTGTTTCTGAGCACATAATGCACTATGCCTTCTCAAGGCGCATCGGCAGCAGATCTCTTACATTGTGGTTGCCATCGCATCCTGCTACATAGCTTTCACCCTTGCCACACTGTTTCCGATGCTCAATTCACTACAAAGTTCTTCACAGAAGACAAAGTGTTCAATTGTGTCTATAACAATCCTCACAACTGGGGAATCCAGTGTTGTCTCTGGTGGTGCTCATTACACAATCCACTGAAAATTGCACACCCATCGACGGCATCAAAACCAATTACATTTCTATGATTATAGTGATAGTTCTGTAGATTTCCATTTTACATAGACGCTGCCTGGTACCCATCATACCGTCACCGAGCAGCTCTTGTGAAGCATTCTGATGAATCTGCTACGAAGATCGACCTGAGACCACCTAAGCAGCCACTACCACCTCAAAACCCGTCGCCATTTGTACTGATGTCAGTCACAGACATAAAGCCTGCATCAGCTGTTCAGCCTGCTTCGTCCACAGCAGCGCCAGTGCTACCTCAACCTATGCCGATGGATGGACATCCTACCTCCCGTTTCTCGGAAGATGGTCACGGTGGTTCATAAGACGAATGTCGGGACATGGTTTTGTTGACACTGTCAATGTGGCGCAGTCAACCCCATCAGCAGCACCACGGCAAAGACCACCACAGCGTCTTCGCAATCACCCTCACTGAGCAATGGTGCGCAATTTGGGAGGGAGAGAGTAATGCGACATCGAGGGCATCTTCGACGACTGCACCTGGCGCTCTGCGCGCTCCTTACACCTATGCGAGAGACGACACTTTTGAAACACCCGCCAGCACAACGCCAGGCGAGCTCGCTATTCCACTCCTCGCGGTCTCCGATAGGTGGCGCCACGAATACACGCCACTAGAGGACTCGGAATTGACACCTTACTGCGTGCAGCTCTGGTTGGGTTGCGCGTCTCGTTAAACAGCCGCAGTTCAGAGCTTCACACCAGATTCAGTGCGTTTATAGACGTATCAACATCACTACGGAAGAATGCAGCGAGGACGTAGCACAATGCAACTAAATTCAGAGTCTCTCACAGTGTATCAGCATTCAAGAACATTTGTTACAATCAAGAACTTTAATTGTATTTAACAAATCACCACTGAAGAACCTAAAGCACTTCAAAGTCGTTTATATCTCGACTACTAAGTGTACATAGTGTAAATAAACTTATTAATATGTCATATTTTTGTAAATGTCAGACTGTCTTCATTAGCCACCTCTATTACCGAAAAACCACAATTTGTAAATAATAAAATTCCACTTGTCTCGTGTGTGTTCAATATTGTGTTGTGTGTGTTACAGAGCCACCCATATTGAGCCTCTGAAGAGTGCATAAGGTAACTTAAACATCTGCTGGACCTAAATCTCACAGAGCACTTGTTGTACGCTCACAGGAGGCATGTTACGCCACCTGCAACCATGGGTGGCCGTATATAATTGGCAGTCAGTTGAAAACGAGACAGATGGGAAAAAGTAAGTAAACTGTTTATTATTTCAAAGATAATTGCCGTAATTGTTAAGGGGACCCGGAACGTCCTATACCTCCAATGTTAAATGTAAGGAATATTTTCTTATGGACCATTAACACCAGAATGATGAAACTTTTACAGTATAATATTACATATACAGGGTGTTACAAAAAGGTACGGCCAAACTTTCAGGAAACATTCCTCACAAACAAAGAAAGAAAATATGTTATGTGGACATGTGTCCGGAAACGCTTACTTTCCATGTTAGAGCTCATTTTATTACTTCTCTTCAAATCACATTAATCATGGAATGGAAACATACAGCAACAGAACGTACCAGCGTGACTTCAAACACTTTGTTACAGGTAATGTTCAAAATGTCCTCCGTTAGCGAGGATACATGCATCCACCCTCCGTCGCATGGAATCCCTGATGCGCTGATGCAGCCCTGGAGAATGGCGTATAGTATCACAGCCGTCCACAATACGAGCACGAAGAATCTCTACATTTGGTACCGGGGTTGCGTAGACAAGAGCTTTCAAATGCCCCCATAAATGAAAGTCAAGAGGGTTGAGGTCAGGAGAGCGTGGAGGCCATGGAATTGGTCCGCCTCTACCAATCTATCGGTCACCCAGTCTGTTGTTGAGAAGCGTACGAACACTTCGACTGAAATGTGCAGGAGCTCCATCGCGCATGAACCACACGTTGTGTCGTACTTGTAAAGGCACATGTTCTAGCAGCACAGGTAGAGTATCCCGTATGAAATCATGATAACGTGCTCCATTGAGCATAGGTGGAAGAACATGGGGCCCAATCAAGACATCACCAACAATGCCTGCCCAAACGTTCACAGAAAATCTCCCACACATGTTGATTGTAAAAATTTACAATTTGATCACGTTCGAATGAAGCCTCATCCGTAAAGAGAACATTTGCACTGAAATGAGGATTGACACATTGTTGGATGAACTGTAACACTACGCTCTGGCGCACGATACTCATTAAAGCCTGTACTATAGTAAGTTGACGGGCTTCACCTTAAGAGAAAAGGATTTTTGTATATACATTGACCGCGTGTACCTGAATGGAGGCAAATCAGACTTACACCCACTCAGTAATAACAATGATACGTCAAGCAAGTCCGAAATGCAACTACACGTCAGGACGGACAAGAAACAACACAGAAGATGTTACCAATTTGTTAATAAAACGGTCGCCAGCCTAATTAGGCATTAACTGAGTTTCTTCCCTGTACAAGTTGATGTATGTTCGAGCATAACAACACGTAGTAACACTGCATAATATGGTAAATTTTAGAACCAGAAAATCTACTGAACTGATAATTTCACTTTCTGTACCAATACGGATAAACCATAAATACATAACATTACACTATAATGTTTACTACAAAACTTCGTACTGTCCATTGATCTGATTAAAATCGGGCATAGGTTACCCTAGAAATAGCACTTTCGAAACACACACACAATGTCAGTTTTGATAAATGTAAAACACTGATAAATTTTGGGTTTTATATTGGCTTTAACTTTACTGGTCTAATCAGTTTAGAACACTTCAGAATTCAAATGAATAAAAAAAAAAAGGGGGGGGGGCCTGAAACTGTTATGATCACTGTATTGAAACTATTAACTATTGAAAGCATTAAGCACTCAAGATTTCCAATATATGAATTACTACTCTTTTTAGCTTATTTCCTGCTCATTGAATTACCATTATATCTACCTCAAAATAATTAAACTTCATTACTAAACCAATTTCAAAGTTATCTTCCAACTTTGTCAGACCTATGTTATTCGTCTATTATTTCATTAACAACAAAGTACCTTAAACATCATTCTAACATAGCTAGGTCTGCAGGTAATTATTATTAACATAAACTTTGAATCTTCATCTCGGGACACTCGGATTGCACAACATGTGGAAAGGACCCTGTCTAGGTTAGTAGTGAGGATAATTAAATGATAGGACAGTTCTGGTAAAATTTAAGTTGTTATTGAACAGTATGGAACAAAGTAACACTGGTCCACACGAATACAGTACTAAAAGTTTCAACCTGATCGTATCGATGCGGCGGTTGGCGGGCGGCGAGATGACGAGGCACAGAGCACACATACGATCACAGCAATGGCTCTTGATGTACCGGCACTTTACTTCTTCATAGCGTCGCAATACTTTTCCATTTAGTGCCTATGGAATTTTGCCATGCTGTATAGGCGTCGGGACAGCACATCCGAGGCTCAATGAAACTACGTCTTCCAGGAGAGCCTCCTCGATCCAGAACGTGTGGCTCAGACCAATGCCCAACTCCGACTACTACTGCTGAGCCCGTTATGCCGTGCAGCGCCCGTGTGCGTTTTCCCGCGCTCGCCTGCCATCCACCTTTTACCGATCCCCTACAGACAGGGTATTCACCAGAGGTTTTGCATTCTACATATCCCAATACATTGCCTGCGTATGGACCAGACGCACAATTACAACTTTAACATCTTACAACAGATTCAACGTTTCTTACATTTCAATTCTGTTACAATATTGTTTGACATTTGACATAAACATTAATATTCACATCGAAATTTGTTTACAGTTTTCTTAACACGATGACATGAAAAGAAAAGAAATGAAATCAGAATATCGATTACACTAATTTATCGAAAATCAGAAGAAAAAAATTATATGTACAATAGTACAGCGTTGTTATTGTTACAGAACCATTCGCAGAAGTGTACCCGTGGAGGCCAATCGGCTGCTGATAGTGCCGGCACACTCTGTACATGGTAAGGAAACAACTGGTTCTCCCGTAGCACTCTCCATACAGTGACGTGGTCAACGTTACCTTGTACAGCAGCAACTTCTCTGACGCTGACATTAGGGTTATCGTCAACTGCACGAAGAATTGCCTCGTCCATTGCAGGTGTCCTCGTCGTTCTAGGTCTTCCCCAGTCGCGAGTCATAGGCTGGAATGTTCCGTGCTCCCTAAGACGCCGATCAATTGCCTCGAACGTCTTCCTGTCGGGACACCTTCGTTCTGGAAATCTGTCTCGATACAAACGTACCGCGCCACGGCTATTGCCCCGTGCTAATCCATACATCAAATGGGCATCTGCCAACTCCGCATTTGTAAACATTGCACTGACGGCAAAACGACGTTCGTGATGAACACTAACTTGTTGATGCTACGTACTGATGTGCTTGATGCTAGTACTGTAGAGCAATGAGTCGCATGTCAACACAAGCACCAAAGTCAACATTACAGTAGAGCGTCGATTATCCGAACGTCGGTCAACCTAACGACCGCTTAACCGAACTGTGTACTCGCTCGCACCTGTTACTCTCCCACCCTACCGTCCATCATCCCCCTCACTTCCAAACCAAGTTTCCCACAGTAGTCGTCGCACTGGGCAACCGCTGGCGGATGGATAGTACGATTTTTATGAAGTGGTTTCTGGACTTTTCGTACCCTCTGTAAAAGCTCATCAGTTAAAGAATGGGAAGAGGGAGAAAACACTACTTCTCCTTGACAATGCACCAACTCATCAGTCATGTGATATTTTAAACGAAAAAGACGAGTTCATAAAGGTAATATTTCTTCCACCTAACATAACCTCCTTATTACAGCCCGTGGATCAAGGTGTTATTGAGACTTTCAAACGATATTACAAGAAAGAATTGTTGCGTAAGTTTTTGTTAGAAAGAGAAGAGGATGGAGAAGAAAGTCTCTTAAGAAATCATAAGAATATTGAGTTGAAAGACGCATCCTACATGATCAGAGCAGCATGGAATAGTGTAAAGGAAGAGAATTTGAAGATAGCCCGGAATAAAATTTTGGTCACAGAAGAAAATTCACAAGGCGTGATTGAAAATGACGAACAGATAGATTGCCACGAATGTGATGAAGACGACGTTCATGAATGGATGAATATCGACGATGCAGATCCAGGACACTAAATCATGCAGGACAGCGAGATTGTAAACGTCGTCACTGATAAAGATGACGCCGCCAGCATCTCACCAATCAGTGCTCCAGAAAGTGAAGATGAAAGTATACCAACAGCTTCTGAGGCGTTACCTTGTTTAGATACTGCCTTGCGATGGTTTGAAGCCCAAGATGAAAGTGACCAGTTTCAGATATCTGTAATGAAAAAAGTACGTGACTTAGCTGCTCGTAAGCGTGTAGGCTTGCTTAGACAGACCAAAATAAAGGATGTTTTTAAACGTTAACTTTGTATACTGTGTGTATTGTTCGTGCAAAATGCGTATGTAATACGTACATATTTTTGTTTAATAAACTGTGCTACATACTATATATTCCTACTGAAGTTGCCTTTGTATGTTACTTTGTAATACTAAAAGAGATGCCTGTTTTTATGAATAATTTTACTGTACAGTACTTCTTTTTGGCAAATAAACATGTACAGTTCGATTATCCGAACAAACCAGTTTTCCGAACACCCATGTCCCCCAATTACTTCGGATAATCGACGCTCTACTGTACCTTCCTTCAATTGGGCCAACTGGCGGTGAATCGAGGAAGTACAGTACATACTGACGAAACTATAATGAGCTCTAACATGGAAATTAAGCGTTTCCGGACATATGTCCACATAACATCTTTTCTTTATTTGTGTGTGAGGAATGTTTCCTGAAAGTTTGGCCGTACCTTTTTGTAACACCCTGTATATTAAGAACAGGAGAGGACCCATGATCGAACCTTGTGGAACACCTAATGTAATTTCACCCCAGTTAGATAAAGTGGAAAACTCCTCTGAATCACTTGAAGCATGTAAAGAGACTTTTTGCTTCCTGTTCTGTAGATATGACTTGAACCACTCATATGCTGTTCCATTTATACCATAGAATTGTAATTTCTCTAACATAATGTCATGGTTCACACAATCAAATGCTTTGGATAAGTCACAGAATATTCCTACTGGTGACATTTTACTATTTAAAGATTCTATTATGTGGACAGTGAAATTGTATATTTTTGTCTCAGTGGAAGAGCATTTCTGAAATCCGAACTGTGATTTACTAAGTATCCAATTACTGTTGAGATGGCTAACCAGTCTTGAGTACATTACTTTCTCAAAGATTTTTGAAAATGCTGTAAGCAAGGATACTGGCCGGTAATTATTGACATCTGTGGTTTTGATCTAGTGCAGTTTATTCAGTTTTAGAAACAACAAATGTCACAGTTGACGACGGCAGTACAACAGCTTATCAATGCACAAGCCACTGATGCATCAACTCTGCCACAACAACAAATGGTTCAAATGGCTCTGAGCACTATGGGACTTAACTTCTGAGGTCATCAGTTCCCTATAACTTAGAACTACTTAAACATAACTAACCTAAGCACATCACACACATCCATGCCCGAGGCAGGATTCGAACCTGCGACCGTAGCGGTCGCGCGGTTCCAGACTGTAGCGCCTAGAGCCGCTCGGCCACTCCGGCCGGCGCCACAACAGGCCATATCCACGGCACCATCTCCGCACATTCCACCGTTCCGAGCTTTCAATGAACAAGAGGAATGGAACGAGTATTACGCTCAGTTCAATGCTCATTGTGCAACACATAAAGTTCAAGGTACTGTGAAACTTTCTTATTTCTTGTCAATGGCCGGAAAAGGAGTTTCCTGCCTTGCTCTCAAGTTATTCCCGACTAGTAGGTCCGAGTTGTTAGTTTTTGAAGATTTAGTTCCTGCCCTCACTAAGTATTACGAGGATCAGGTACAGTTTGCTGCAGCTCGCTACAAGCCAGAACAGACATACAGTCAGTGGGTCACCGAACTTCAGAGTTTAGCACGACAGTGTCGTTCTCAGTGTATTTGTGGACAGTACTATAGTGAAGCAATGACACGTGATGCAACTGTACATAATGTGGCAGACAGTAGGATTCGTGAACAAATTACCAAACATTCTGATTACAAATTATTGAACATCAGGACTCGTTTGATAGTGCCGTGAAAATTTTTGAGGTAGCTGCTGGCTGCAGGGCAACACAAAGTGACAAACAGGTAAAGCCTTGCGACCGACCACAACATGTGACCAGGCCACCGCGCCGTAACCAGAGTAAACAAGTGCCAATGCGTGTGTCCACTGTGAAATCGTGTCCATACTGCTTTTCCGTGCATAAACGACAAAATTGCTCATTGTGGAATGTGACTTGCTTTGCTTGTGGAAGGTCAGGTAATGTACCGTCTGTGTGCTTGCAACAGCAAAAGATCTCTACCCACGTTTGCTCTCTTAAGTGCTCACTCAGTGAATGTATTTTGTTCGAAACTGGCTACTGGTACTAGTACTGACCAAATTCAGGACGTGCCTTCACCATGCCCAAGTGCTGTGCAACGACAGTCAAACAAACTGTTTCTGAACTTTGTCATTGCTGGACGCTGTGCGCAATTTCAGTTAGACCCTGGCAGTTCCATTTCATTGCTTAATCGTGCCATTTACGAATAGTTTGGATCATCGCAGTTGACAAAACCTTGCAATCAACTTCCTGAGCATAACTGTAGGGACATTCCAGTGCTTGGTACATGTAGTCCGCCTGCCACATTCCACATTCCAGTCTCACACCATAACAGTGACGTTTACAATTTTACACTATAAAAATATTTTTGTGTTCGATTCATTTGATTTTTTGGTCTTCGTATTCAGGAAAATTACTTCCTGTTTCTGCTTTCAACCCAAAAGACAGTGTTGCGCAATTTGTTGCAGATTTTCGTGATTTATTTTCTTACGGACTTAGCAGAGCAAATAATTTTGTGGGGCACATGACAATGAACGACAATACGCTACCTACGTTTTTTTGGGCACGTCCTATCCCTCATACACTTGGAGACAAAGCTGCAAGTGAACTTAAGGAGTGGCACAATGGTGTTATTGCTCCTATCCAGGTTAGTCAATGGGCTTCACCCTTTGTCATCTTACCAAAGCCTTCTGGAAGACTTCGTCTTTATGTTGACTGTGAATCCACTAACAATCATGTATACTTACCCGTTGCTTCGCGATGAGGAATTAATGGACAGACTTGGTGCAGGAAGCTATTTTTCAAAAATCTACTTACACGACACGCGTATTTGCCAATTCCGTTAGATGAGGAATCTCAGATGTGTGTGTGTTCAACACACATTTAGGGTTGTTCAAATTTTTGCGCTTACCGTTTGGCAGCACTTCCGCGCCTTCCATATTCGAGCGCTTCTTAGAACAGCTTACTGCACAAGTTCAGTTCTGTTCTAATTACTTGGACGATATTGTGGTGTCAGAACGTACACCGGAGGAACATATCAGCAACCCTCGTACACTTTTTCAAGTACTTCCAGCTGCAGGTTTTAAGGTAACCTGGGCAAATGTAACTTTTTTCGGACTGAAATTCAGTACTTATTCTATGTTCTTAACAGCCAAGGTGTTCATCCCCTTCAGTCACATTTGCTGGGCATCCCGGACCTCCCCACCGCGCGGAACGTGACGGAATTAGTGTCAGTTCTCGGGACGTTGACATATCCGCTTCATAGCCAACGCAGCCCAGATTGCAGCTCCGTTGCATCATTTGCGTCGGAAAAATGCGCCTTTTGTTTGGACCAAAGAGGGTCAGGATGCATTCCAGAAACTTAAAGAATTCCTTGTTTAGTGACAGATGCTTTGTTAATTTCGATCCCATTAAGCCTGCGGTTTTGGCAGTGGACCCTTCTTCGTACTGAATCGGAGCTGTGGTCTCGCACAGATTTAGTTCACAGGACAGGCTGTGGGGCGGCAGGTGGATTATATTGTTGTTTATATAATGTTTGGTTTGTAATGTAGAAAAGATGCATTTCCCGGGCGGTTAACCATATGTGGGGCGGCGGGTGGAATTAATTGTTATATAAATGTTCCTATTATTTATGCTGTCTTTTGCCGTTTTCAACACTGGCTCACTAACTACAATATTGGCAACCAGAAAGTGATTAGCAAAACGTGAAGCCTGTAATTAGAATTCCTAGTGCCCACTTCACCTGAGAAAACACTTATAGCTACAGCTTATAGCTCTGAGGAATTAGGAGATTGTCTGGGATTCATAATCAAAAACGATTCTTTAAAAATGTTCACTCTATTCTGAAAGTCACAGACAAAAAGCATCCACACAATCCAACTAACGGAGCAGTTCAGAGTCTAATGCGCTGATACAACTATAACTGTTCAAATTAAA
This sequence comes from Schistocerca nitens, assembly GCF_023898315.1. Classification (NCBI taxonomy): domain Eukaryota; kingdom Metazoa; phylum Arthropoda; class Insecta; order Orthoptera; family Acrididae; genus Schistocerca; species Schistocerca nitens. Next base: position 618,242,687 of record NC_064616.1, on the reverse strand, counting down.
TGTTTAAGTGAATGCTCGCCATAATTTGATGATAATGTTCATCAAACGCCACGCTAAATAATGGTAGAATGCTTGTCCCGCGGCGGCACGTGAAAATACGACATACGCAAACAAGATAGATCATTAAAGTCATCCCAAAATTAACACTTCACTCCAAAACGATTTCATGGTTACGCGTACCCCGAGTAACTTATTACCGCATCCGAGGCTGTTTATAGCAATGATACCGACGCGACGCGACGGCACAGGTTGTGTGCTATTCAGCGTCTGGAGAGAACTGGGGCCTTTTTCCTCGCACAGCGTTTTTATATATAAAGCCGCGGTGCGGACGGCTAAGGAAACGCCTGATCAAATCGGCTCTCCCGACTAGCCGCTGGGCTAGTAATGCACCACTTTAAGTTATCGAATAAATCATCGCTTCCTTTGCTGATGGCCGATGAAGCTCACAATTTAAATGTGCATTTTGCACACGGGTAAGTAATCATAATAAAAGTCTGACGTGGCTAAGTCAATTATTTTGGGCGAGAGAATTAATTTAATTACACTACACGCAGTAGACGAGCTCTGAACTTGCCCTTTGGAGATACGCTATCGCTATAGTTTTATATTTATTCAATTGAAACTTCTCACATCTTTATGATTATAGCGAATCTCCCTTCTACTTAAATTTAAACAACCTAGTCTTATTTATTCGCCTACTTAATCTATCTTGCTTCCTTAATTTCTAAGACAAAAGCCAGAAAATTATGAATTTCAACTAAAATTTTAATTTGTGAGATCCAGAATACTGTTTCTACTAAATTATTATGAAAAAGGAATCTAAATATAAATTTTTAAGTTTCTAGCTCTTTTCTGTTGCGCCAATGATTTTTACAGAAAAACGTCCAAATTTCGAAAATGGTTAAAGTTATTGAACTGATATTCAACACATATTGATTTAGTATTATTCCTGACATGCTAGAAACGTTTCAGGTTATTTACTTGATTTTTAAAGTATTGCGCAACATTTATGACGTCAGAGCTAGTTACAGCGGACTAGGCTGGCACACAATGGAAAGACTGATGAGAATTTTATAAGGCGTGAGTAGGCTGCTTCCCTACAACACCCTCTACTTAATTTTTTTTAATGTTAATGAACGAAAAAAAAATTTATTACAAAAAGGGAAGCAAGAGTACAGCTTAACTCCCTATGAAAATTTAAAATTGAAATTTAAACATATAGAAATATTAAAAGAAAACTGATTACCTACTTCAGTTATTTAAATTGCTGGCATGTTTACTGCCTCTTAAGCAACATAATCACTCAAAATTTCAGCAAAATCAACTAAACACTTTGGCATACATATTGCCTTAGACAGACAAACACATAAAATATGTAAAATTATGAAAATCTTAAATCCATTAAATACATTTTTACATACACAAATTCAAAGAAAATAACACAGTTATTCATGATACATAAACAGATGATTATATCTTAGCAGTCTTTTCTAAACCTGAAAGAAAATTTCACAAATCATGACAATTTCATTTTTACACACGTGGTTGTAGCCGCTTTGGCTGGCGTTCTACACTTCCATTCACAAGGGTAGAGGAGGGGAAGATGCTATGGTGTGCGTCCTTCACGTTCACTCTAAATTACATGGGGAAAGGGAAGGGGTCACTGTGAGTTGTGTCCAAGTCACTCCACGCTTTCATGCAGCTACCAGGCTGCCATTATCTGGTTTGTCCTGTAGAACAAACAAAAAGAGTGCCTCAGACTGTGTTCACTTAACATCTAAGGGTGGGTCACAATGAAATGGGGATATATACATTTTATCTTTCAATATGTTACTGGAACAAAGTTAACAGAACTTTTTCAATTTTACTCTAGCAGTTACTTAACTGTCATAAAATCGATAAACAAATGGCTCAAAACGCCGTTAGTCACGTACTAGAGAAAATTTATGCTCAAGGCATACAATCATAAATTCTATTCAATTTCAATTTATTATTTCTGGGCCGGAACACTGAACCAATGCTCGGTACATTCCTGACAAATCTGTATTTTATTTACTTAGCTGACTCATCTTCAATTACCTTATTCTTAGAGATAGTATGAGTATATTCGATTAGTAGTTGTCTTCTCAGCTTCTTTGTACATGTGAGTAACTTGTGGTAATAGTACAGTTCTGAGTGTTCAAAACACACTACGTTTAGTTGACTACCAAATCCACTTATTGGTCCTCTGTTGCTGTGTCAGTTCCACATCTGCAATTATGTACTTACTTCATCGAAGTGTATTTATGCTGAGCTATAAATAATGTTTCACGTCTGCCATTATGTTATTCAATTATGTTGCTAGTGTATGTACTTATTTAACACTCACTCTATTAACATTTAACGCATAGGATAGCACATTTATTTCATATCTATAGTGTATTGCAGCTGATCAGTTTGCTCACGTGGCAATCCATTTCCACTCGATCGGACGCTGAAAGCACAGGTAGTCTCTCTCGACCTACCACTAAAGTGCATTAAGTAATTATGGACGAGCGTAATGCTAAATTCCTTAAACCTATAGGACACCATGAGCTGCTCTGTCTCATCTAACATAAGGGTACCTATGGTCGCATTCACGCCTCCAACTCATAACCTCAATATATGTAGGTGTGTCCTGTCACACACTTCACCAAATAACGGCTAGCTCCAACCTTATAAATAATTCAAAGACGTGTCCTTCACGTCTCAACCACAAACACTACTCAATTCTATTACACTGCCATTCATTGCTACACAAGGTGAGTTCATTCTTACAACTTATCTGCATATTTTTCATAACACTAAGCAATCTCTTTTACTATTAATTAGTTAGCTCTACAGCATACAATAGGTTTCACTGCCACTTCAGATCCTGCTTGAACACGAATTTGTACATCTTTTTAAAATATTATTGTGGGACCATTTCCAATAAAACAACAACTTTGTACTTATAATATTACCAAGGCTCTATACATACTTGTTACTCAAATACATTTGTATCTTAATTACGTCATACTTCTCTGTTGTTTATGTCACTGTTAGGTTTGTCACATTAGGTATTTTTCTTCACTAATCGGTGGATAGAATGGTTACAGAACTCATGGCTTGATAGCCATGACGGAAAATTTTTGTATTGCAAAGAAGGAGTCGAAACTTTGGTAGATAGGAAAGATGAAGAATGAGTGAAATCTGAAATGGGAAAGAAGATCTCACACAGCTGGGACTGCACAGCTGACACACTGTGTAGAGGTTACAGAACAACCTCCTCCCTACAGAATTCATTAGTTTAATGCTGGCTTGATAGTCATAACGGAAAATTTAATGTGTTGGAAAGAAGAGGTCGAAATTTTAGGTGGAAAGGAAAGATGAAGAATGAGTGAGATCTGAAATGGGAAAGAAGATCTCACACAGATGGGACTGCACAGCTGCCACAATGTGTAGATGTTACAGAACAACCTCCTCCCTACAGAATTCATTAGTTTATTATTGGCTTTATAACCATAACGGAAAATTTAATGTGTTGGAAAGAAGAGGTCGAAATTTTAGGTGGATAGAAAAGATGAAGAATGAGTGAGACGTGAAATGGAAAGAAGATCTCACACAGCTGGGACTGCACAGCTGCCACACTGTGTAGAGGTTATAGAACAACCTCCTCGCTATAGAATTCATTGGTTTCAGAAAATTTCGTATTGGAAAGAGGTGGTCAAAATTTTTGTGGATAGGAAAGATGAAGAATGAATGAGACCTGAAAAGGAAAGACGATCTCACACAGCTGGGACTGCACAGCTGCCACACTGTGTAGAGGTTACAGAACAACCTCCTCCCTACAGAATTCATTCACTACCTATGAACTTCTCTAGGTCGATCACGTTCCTGAGACCTAATAGCTTTTTACTTTCAGGGTACTCTAGCCTATATGCATTGGCATGTGGTTTACCTATGATCCTAAAAGGTCCTTGGTAAAACGAACATGAATTTCTTTGTTTCTGCATTTATTTTCTTTGATTTTTCCTTGGTTTTGACAAGGACTAACTGACCTATTTCAAAACTGGTGGGTACAGCTTTTGCGTCATGACGCTTCTTCCTTTCCAGTTCTCTTTTTCTTATATTTGCCCTAGGCTTTAACTTCTTCTCGTCTGTGGATATTTGCGTTAGAATAGGGAATTCGACCATATCTGCAATCACATTGTGCGGTTCTTGGCCAAACATCAATTCGCAAGGCGCAAAATCAGTTGCATCGTGCCTTAAGTTGTTAATTACATTCTCAAAATACTTCATGTGCTCTGCCCAACTTGAGTGTTTCCAAGCACAATAAGTCCTGCAAGCCTATTCAATTCTCTCATAATACGTTCACTCATATTTCCTTTGGGGAAATACGCAGATATTTTCAGATGTTTCACTCCGGCCTTATCCAGACATTCTTTAAATCTATCAGAAGTAAATTGAGGCCCATTGTCTGACAGCAAATTCTTCGGAACGCCAACGTTCACGAAGAAATCTTTTTCCAACTTTTCTACCAACGTTTTTGCATTTGCTCTTTTAATTGGGTATAGCTTAACACATATTTACTAAATCCATCCACAACAACAAAAACATGGGTGCAACCACCTCTCGAAGCAGGAAGAGGGCCAAACAAATCACAAGCCAGTTATTCTAGCGTTTTCAGTTGGCTCTACTGAATGCATATCCCCTTGTATTCTGGTGTTAGCAGCACGGACTTTCTGGCACACTACACAAGATGCTAAACGCTTGGCAACACGGCGGTACATGTTGTCAAACACAACCTTCTCTTTTAATTTTGCAATGCACTTCTTTGCCCCGTAGTGCCCATACCTCAGGTGTACATAGTCGATTAGTAAGTCTACATGTTGTGAGGGAAAGCACAGCTTCCACTCAGAAACATCTACCTTTTTCCTCCTAAACAGAATACCTTTATGCAGACAACCTTAGGATAGTTCGCATTTCCTAAATAGCTCTTTACTAATTTCAGCTGGTCATCTGCATTTTGCTCACGTCTCAAGTTCTTAATTACCCTCTTCAATGCACTTTCTTCCTTTACTCCGTGCAACGCAAACATTCGTACTTTACTTAGATCTGCTGCTGTAATTCCCGCGTCATCACAGAGCTCCGCACTTCTAGATAACCCATCAGCTACCAGATAGTCTTTCCCTTGAATATATCTAACCTCAAGGTCAAACTGCTGTAGATACAATGACCATCCTACCAAACGAGCATTCCTCAACTTACAGGTCTTTAAAAAGGTCAACGCCTTATGGTCACTGTAAACAATTATCTTGTGACCCAATAGATACTGCTCAAACTTCTGTGCCCCAAATACAATTGCCAATGCTTTCAGTTCTGAGATGCCATAATTTCTCTCTGCTGCCTGTAAAAATCGACTTGCGAAAGCTATAGTCTTGTGCACTTCTTGTTCGTTCTCTATTTCTACTTGGAATACCTCCACAGCTATACCATAGCCACTAGCATCAACAGACATACAGAATGGTTTTTCAAAATCAGGATGATGTAAAATAGGACTATTAATTAAAGATTGTTTAAGCACCTCGAACGCCTGTTGACATTCTGCTGTCCAAACCCAAGGGGTATTCTTTTGCAGCAGGAGGTGAAGACAGGTCGCATTAAAAGCCTGATCACTAACAAAACGCCTATAGAAGCCGAAAAGACCGAACATCGATCTCAACTGCATCTTGTTTCTGGGAGCCTCAAATTTTTCAATGACTGCTAGCTTGCCTGGGTCAGGCAGAATACCTTTCCACTTATCATATATCCCAAGAAACCTATTTCCTCTTTAATGCACTCTGTCTTTTCAATCATTAGTTTCATGCAACCTTTCTCAATAGCCTCTAACACTTCCTCTAATAAAACTATGTGTTCTTCCCAGGTAGGAGTTGCTATTAACAGATCATCTACGTAGACTGTGATTTTATTACTTAAGGCTGGTCCTAAAACATGGCACATCACACGTACGAAGGCACAAACAGAGATATTAAGTCCGAAAGGTACCACATGGTATTGGTAACAAACTCCTTCGTACAAGAAAGCTGTGTACTTCCCTGAACTTTCCGCCAGTGGCAAATTCCAACATCCACACGTGATGTCTATAGAAGTTAAGAATTTTACTCCCCGGAATTTTTGCAGTAACTCGTCCATGTTCTGCGGTCTATCACTTTCCCTAACCACGATTTCATTCAACCAACGAGCGTCCAAGACCAATCTGACACTTCCGTTTCTTTTTGGTACAACAAGAGGATTATTGTACTCACTGACCGCTTTTTCAATCACACCCCACTCTAGCATTCTCTGTATCTCCTTTCGAACTGCCTCCTTCCTAGCTACATGTATTTGGTATGGCTTCCTGAAAAACACTTGGCCAGGTTTCACCTTTAATTGACATTCATAACCTTTGACCACGCCAGGTCGATTTGAAAATACCTTATGATGCCTTTTTAAAACCTGTCTCAGTTCTTCCTTCTGATTAGCTGAAATTTTATCGATTTCCTGCAATTTAGCTTCTATTTTGTCCAAAATAATTGCTTCTTCTTCTTCTTCTTCTTCTTCTTCTGTGTTTAGCTTACTTTTACTAAAATTAACACCTTCGTCTCAATATCCCCTATTTTACAGAACTCGTATAGGCAGCTCCCAAGTTTCATCATTAGTTACTACATGTTTATCAATAAAAGGTACCGTAATTACTCCGGTTATCGGCAAGACCATTTTTAACTGGCTTCTTTCAAAGTCAACAACACTCTGATATTTTGACAAGAAATCTATGCCAATTAAAACCTCAATACTGAGATTATTTACAATTAAGCATGGATGATCAATTATATTACCATTAAAGTTAAAGGGCAGCAAAGCTTCTTGCTTTACCGTTTTTGACACCTTGCCAGTAGCACCAATTATCCTTAGTCCTGATACCCTCATTACTGTAAGCTTGTCTTTACCAGGTAATGCATCAAAGAAGGGCTGGGATATCGCACTCACCTCACTTCCACTGTCTAAGAGACAACGTACATTGATACCCAACATATTCACTATTATTATAGGGTGGCTTATTCTAGTTTGTACAGGTGGTTCCTCAAACTCATCCAATAGTTCCTTTTGGATTTGTCTCCAACTAAAGTGATAAACATCTGTCTTCATTACAGTTAGGTCAAAGTGTGTAGGGGTTTCCTGAATTACATTTTCAGCTGCCTTTTCCAGTCGGTCTATTAATTTCAAATCGAAACACCGCACGACTTCATTACACTTAGTTTGCTGAACATGACCCAAATTACTGTAGTCTGAGCGATTCTGCGCCTCCAGACCGGGCATAACACTAGTTACAGCTAAACCGCTTTCACTATTATCGTAGGGTTCCTTCTCAAGTGACAACTGGTCACAGCTACTGGGTTCATCGACTCCCAACAGGCTATACTCTACACTCTCACTTACCTCCTTTCCTAATTCTATTAGTACAGTATCAACATCCTGCACAGGCACTTTAGATAAGAGCACATCATCCTCATCGTAAATATAAGCATGAATTTCTTCTGCTTCTTCACCTGTCAATTCAGTATTTTGTAGCTCTTCCCTACCGTTACACTGCTGCGCCTTCTCTTTCTCTTCCCACTTAGAAAGCGTCTCTAACACGGTATCTACCAAATACTGTGAGTGATCTAATATTTCTGCTGTGTCCTTAGATGCTACCGACCCTTCATCCACATGTTCAGTTTGAGTATTGTGATCTGTCTTACCAATTACTGTAACTACTGGCTTAGGAAAAGTAACCGCCTGGTGAGCGCCAGTGTCCTCATAGACGGGAACTAGTTTTCCTGACCCTGCCTACTACTGTTTCCTTTATTTGCATTATAGTTAACTGGCACAGCATTGCTTTCCGCACTGTTGTTTAGCTGCAGAATTTTGTTCGGAACAAAATTACTATCATTTGGATGCCATTGTTGGTTCTGATAATTATTTCTCCAATTCCTGCCTCTCTTAGGATGACGAACACCTACTGTTCTGATGTTTACGTTGCCATTCTGCTCGTTCTTAAAATTACTACTAGTGTTATTAGCATTTCTGTTATTACGTGCTTGCTCCTCATTGGCAGCAACACGCTCTACACGTTCCAAATACTCAATGAAACGATCAAGATTGTCTCTAGAGGCAGATATAATTCTAGTTTGCCAATACCATGGCAGTTTGGCTTCAAGACCTAGTATTATCCTTTCAGGTTTCAGCTTTTCGGCCAAATGTGATAAACGTGAGATCCATGACCTAGCAAAGTCTTTAATAGATTCCTTGCCTACATTGAAGCGTTTTCCACTCCAAAATTCTCTCAACACTTCATTTTGCTTATTACTAGACCAATACTCATTAATGAATGTTGTTTTAAATTCCGTTAATGTTTTACACTTCAACATAACATCAGCTGACCAACGCATGGCGTCAACTGCTAAATGGCTTCTAATAAATGAGATTTTCTCTCGTTCAGACCAAGTTGGTGGAATCACATCTTCAAAGTCGTTCCAGAAATCTAGTGGGTGGATATTTTTATCTGGATCGAACCACAAGAACTGCCGACACCCGATAAAAGTGGCGTTTGCAGCTACAACTTGTTGCATACTACCATTACCAGAAGTTACTGAAGCTACTTTACTCTCAATGTTAGTGCTAATATTTTCTACTCTCATTTCAATATTATCTACTCTTTGCTCAATATGAGTAGTATCAGTTTTGATTGCATCTACATCTGCTTGACATATGTTTACTTTTATATTAACATCTTTAAACCTATCTGAGCACAGTTCAGATTCCGCCTCGATCTTTTCTGTTAACTTGTGCACCAGCTTCGCATCTTCCATTTGGAAGTCTTTGCGAACCTCAGCAGCTTCGGATTTTACTGTTTTACACATTTCAGAAAATTGTTGAGCAACCTTTTTCTTAATATCCTCATGGTTGTAATAAATTTTATAATTTAAACTGTCCAGATCCTCTTTCAACTTATTGCTGCCAGTCTTGAAGGAAGTTTCTAATTCAGCTTTATTGGATTCTAATTTATTGCCCATTACCTCAAACCGTTTATTAAAATTGGTTTGGCTGGCCACAATCCTGTTATTTACCTCAATTATATCTGATTTTAACTCAGCTGTCATTCTAGCATTACTGGTAGCTATTGCTTGTAATATAACTGTGGTGTCACCGCCAGACACCACACTTGCTAGGTGGTAGCCTTTAAATCGGCCGCGGTCCGTTAGTATACGTCGGATCCGCGTGTCGCCACTATCAGTGATCGCAGACCGAGCGCCGCCACACGGCAGGTCTAGAGAGACTTCCTAGCACTCGCCCGAGTTGTACAGCCGACTTTGCTAGCGATGGTTCACTGACAAATTACGCTCTCATTTGCCGAGACGATAGTTAGCATAGCCTTCAGCTACGTCATTTGCTACGACCTAGCAAGGCACCATTACCAGTCACTATTGATGCTGTAAAACATGTACCGTCAAGAGCGATGTTCACCAATTATGGATTAAAGTTAAGTATTCCAGAAGCTACGTACGTTTTTTACTAGTCTCATTTCCGTTTCCTGTTCCAGACCTCACGCCAGCCTGCGTGAGTTTAAATGCATGCCTTTCGGCTTCCTCCTAGTGGATTGGCTGTCTTGCCAATCCACAACAATAACATTTAAATCAATAGCCTCAGTATCTTTGGGTTGCTCACTAGCTGGCTTTTTATCATACTCAGGTGACGAAAAACTAGCTCCAACACCCGAATCATCAAAACTAAATGAAACTTCTGATTGATCGGTCATACCTAACTTCTCCTTCTTAAACTCTACCATCTCTGATGACTGTTTCGTTTTTAACTCATCAGACAAACTATCATCCAATAAATTAACAATTTCTGATTTCTGCTTTACTACAGGGGTCTCTATTATTGAATCATTGCCCCTTCCCACACTACTTTCAGGAGACAATACTTCATATTTCACTTTAACATTACTATTTTCATGCATATTTACACTTGAACCGTGGTCTGGATTTACAGTTCCCTCAACAGACATAGGTTCTGATTTAAGTTCAACCTCTGTTTCTTCTGGCGGCTCCATCGCCGACAGTCTTTTAGTGCAGGTTAGTAAAATTTTTAACAGCTTTTCACTTAACTTAGTTCCTTCTGCACGACGTATGGCGTTGCCGGCGCGGCGTACCAGGGTTACTGATGCGACACGGCGCGTTGAACTGCAGACGGCACTCCACTCCGACGGCTGCTGTGTGTTTGCGTGGCCCGCAACTGCAGGCGCGGCTCCAGTTGCTCCGGCGGACGACTGCAGTGATGCGAAACTTGCTTCTCGCGATGCCAGCAGTGCAGCTAGACTCAGCGCCAGCTCTGTCGATCCAGATTCGTTGTTAATCCAATTGCCTCGTCCACATACACACGTAACACTGTTTATCACTGTTCCCTTGCTCAGTTGCGTGTTGCATTTCACTTCCGAATCCGAATATTTAAAAATCTTTTTCACTTTTACCCAGTTTGTTTCCCGGCCAATGCACCATATGTGGGGCGGCGGGTGGATTTTTATAGTAGAATATATATTTTCTTTGTTTTTCCCGGTCGATGCACAATATGTGGGGCGGCGGGTGGATTATATTGTTGTTTATATAATGTTTGGTTTGTAATGTAGAAAAGATGCATTTCCCGGGCGGTTAACCATATGTGGGGCGGCGGGTGGAATTAATTGTTATATAAATGTTCCTATTATTTATGCTGTCTTTTGCCGTTTTCAACACTGGCTCACTAACTACAATATTGGCAACCAGAAAGTGATTAGCAAAACGTGAAGCCTGTAATTAGAATTCCTAGTGCCCACTTCACCTGAGAAAACACTTATAGCTACAGCTTATAGCTCTGAGGAATTAGGAGATTGTCTGGGATTCATAATCAAAAACGATTCTTTAAAAATGTTCACTCTATTCTGAAAGTCACAGACAAAAAGCATCCACACAATCCAACTAACAGAGCAGTTCAGAGTCTAATGCGCTGATACAACTATAACTGTTCAAATTAAATGTTTAAGTGAATGCTCGCCATAATTTGATGATAATGTTCATCAAACGCCACGCTAAATAATGGTAGAATGTTTGTCCCGCGGCGGCACGTGAAAATACGACATACGCAAACTGAAGATAGATCATTAAAGTCATCCCAAAATTAACACTTCACTCCAAAACGATTTCATGGTTACGCGTATCCCGAGTAACTTATTACGGCATCCGAGGCTGTTTATAGCAATGATACCGACGTGACGCGACGGCACAGGTGGTGCTATTCAGCGTCTGGAGAGAACTGGGGCCTTTTTCCTCACACAAAGCCGCGGTGCGGACGGCTAAGGGAACGCCTGATCAAATCGGCTCTCCCGACTAGCCGCTGGGCTAGTAATGCACCACTTTAAGTTATCGAATAAATCATCGCTTCCTTTGCTGATGGCCGATGAAGCTCACAATTTAAATGTGCATTTTGCACACGGGTAAGTAATCACAATAAAAGTCTGACGTGGCTAAGTCAATTATTTTGGGCGAGAGAATTAATTTAATTACACTACACGCAGTAGACGAGCTCTGAACGTGCCCTTTGGAGATACGCTATCGCTATAGTTTTATAGTTATTCAATTGAAACTTCTCACATCTTTATGATTATAGCGAATCTCCCTTCTACTTAAATTTAAACAACCTAGTCTTATTTATTCGCCTACTTAATCTATCTTGCTTCCTTAATTTCTAAGACAAAAACCAGAAAATTATGAATTTCAACTAAAATTTTAATTTGTGAGATCCAGAATACTGTTTCTACTAAATTATTATGAAAAAGGAATCTAAATATAAATTTTTAAGTTTCTAGCTCTTTTCTGTTGCGCCAATGATTTTTACAGCAAAACGTCCAAATTTCGAAAATGGTTAAAGTTATTGAACTGATATTCAACACATATTGATTTAGTATTATTCCTGACATGCTAGACACGTTTCAGGTTATTTACTTGATTTTTAAAGTATTGCGCAACATTTATTACGTCAGAGCTAGTTGCCGCGGACAAGGCTGGCACACAATGGAAAGACTGATGAGAATTTTATAACGCGTGAGTAGGCTGCTTCCCTACTAGGCCGATTGCTTTCGCTTTCAAGTTATTGACCAAGGCTCAATGTAACTACTCCCAGATCGAGAAGGAAGCGCTGGCTATTATCTATGGCGTGACAATGTTTCGCCATTATCTGTTTGGTCGGAAGTTTTACGTAGTGACCCACCATAAGCCACTTCGTCCAACCTTGTTCCGCCGCGTACGGTTCAGGGACTGCAGTGTTGGATTTTGTTACTGTCACAGTATCAGTACGAAATATCGTACCGTCTCACGTCGCAGCGTGCAAATGCTGACGTCCTTTCTCACCTTCCCGTTGGTCCTGATTCTGAATTCGATGCTACTGCCGGATCTTACTGTCAGATCGATGTGCAGGACACTGCACTTCTACAGACTTTTCCACTGAACTATAGGAAAATTGCACAGACCTTGGCTTGAACCTTTTGTTGTACTACGTGTATACTACTTGGCATCGTTCAGTGAAAAACGTTCAGAATTCTTTGTGGGCCGATATTTTGCTCACTCTTCGTCATAGCCTCTCTGTCCAGCTCGGTGTGAGTTTATTGCAAATTGACTCTGTACAATCGCGCGTGCTTATTCCTAAAATGTTGCAAAAAGATATGTTCCGATTGCTCCACAAAGGGCATTGGAGAATTGCACGCACAAAACAGCGCGTCGGCACTGTACTTCGACGGGCATTGACTCCTGCATTGAACAGATGACGTCACAGTGTCATGCTTGGGCTGAACCTCCATCGGCCCCACCACAAACGTTTTCTGCTTGGTCAAATTCCCTATCGCCGTGGCAACGTGTGCATATTGACTTTGCTGGTGCCTTTTGGAACACTCGTTGCCTTATTGTTGCGGACTCCTTTAGCAAATATCTGTTTGCAGTGCCCATGAACTCGACTATGTCGCGTAGTACCATTTAGGCTTTATCATCTATTTTTTGTTTGAAAGGTTTGCCGGAAATGTTGGTTGCAGGCATCGGACCACAGTTTACGGCTCAGGACTTTGAACAATTTTGTACAGCCAACGGTATCACTTACCAGTGCTCCGTTCGATCTTCAGTCGAACAGATAAGCTGAACGATTTGTGTGTACGTTCAAGCAACAGATAGATGAACGAACTACGTGCCTCCCACGCCCATATTCCTGACGCCACCGCACGCAGCTCCAGTTCCGTAACTCGCAGCAGCGCACGGCGCCTCCTACACTCTGCAAGTATCGCTTTGCACCTAATGAACCTGTTCCTTTTAGAGTTTTTGGTCGCACTATGCGCTGGGAAAGGGGAACGATTCTTCGAAATTTGAGCTCTTGCATGTATTTAATTCAAGGTCCTCCTGGGTCACAGTGCTGCCATCAGAACCAGATTCGTGCTTGTCTATTGCGAGATTCTTCCGCATATTTCCTGTCTCCAGAATCACATCCCACCGCGGTCTTCCGGCTGTCGCGGCCGCCCCCGGGGGCCACTTCGGCACCGCCGGTGGAACCGATGGAGCTAGACCCATCGCCTTCGCCACCACAGCAGCTTAACTACCCAGCGCTCGTCCCTGAGCCGTCGCCGTCGTCATAGCCGCCCTCTACAGTTTTCATTGGACCGGCTCAGGTACAGGGTGGGCGGCTTTCCAGGGATTTTCCGACCGACGCTTCCCTCGGAGCGCAGAATGGATATCGATCGGGGCGCGGCCAGGACCTCGTCGTCGGTCCCAGCTGCGGCTCCCGGTTCCTCACGTCATCCGGCTTTCTGCCTCCCTCCCCCCCCCCCCCCCCACACACACACACACACTTTTGTAGTAAGATGGCTCTCTACACAACAACGGTGCGACATTTTTGGGGGAGGAGTGTGCAGTCCTAAAGCATCGACTGCACACTGACCAGTGCAGCCCCCGGGGGCCACTTCGGCACCGCCGGTGGGACCGATGGAGCTAGACCCATCGCCTTCGCCACCACAGCAGCTTAACTACCCAGCGCTCGTCCCTGAGCCGTCGCCGTAGTCATAGCCGCCCTCTACAGTTTTCATTGGACCGGCTCAGGTACAGGGTGGGCGGCTTTCCAGGGATTTTCCGACCGACGCTTCCCTCGGAGCGCAGAACGGATATCGATCGGGGCGCGACCAGGACCACATCGTCGGTCCCAGCTGCGGCTCCCGGTTCCTCACGTCATCCGGCTTTCTGCCTCCCTCCCCCCCCACACACACACACTCTTTTGTAGTAAGATGGCTCTCTACACAACAACGGTGCGACATTTTTGGGGGAGGAGTGTGCAGTCCTAAAGCATCGACTGCACACTGACCAGTGCAGCCCCCGGGGGCCACTTCGGCACCGCCGGTGGGACCGATGGAGCTAGACCCAACGCCTTCGCCACCACAGCAGCTTAACTACCCAGCGCTCGTCCCTGAGCCGTCGCCGTCGTCATAGCCGCCCTCTACAGTTTTCATTGGACCGGCTCAGGTACAGGGTGGGCGGCTTTCCAGGGATTTTCCGACCGACGCTTCCCTCGGAGCGCAGAACGGATATCGATCGGGGCGCGGCCAGGACCTCGTCGTCGGTCCCAGCTGCGGCTCCCGGTTCCTCACGTCATCCAGCTTTCTGCCTCCCTCCCCCCCCCCCACACACACTCTTTTGTAGTAAGATGGCTCTCTACACAACAACGGTGCGACATTTTTGGGGGAGGAGTGTGCAGTCCTAAAGCATCGACTGCACACTGACCAGTGCAGCCCCCGGGGGCCACTTCGGCACCGCCGGTGGGACCGATGGAGCTAGACCCATCGCCTTCGCCACCACAGCAGCTTAACTACCCAGCGCTCGTCCCTGAGCCGTCGCCGTAGTCATAGCCGCCCTCTACAGTTTTCATTGGACCGGCTCAGGTACAGGGTGGGCGGCTTTCCAGGGATTTTCCGACCGACGCTTCCCTCGGAGCGCAGAACGGATATCGATCGGGGCGCGGCCAGGACCTCATCGTCGGTCCCAGCTGCGGCTCCCGGTTCCTCACGTCATCCGGCTTTCTGCCTCCCTCCCCCCCCCCCCCACACACACACTCTTTTGTAGTAAGATGGCTCTCTACACAACAACGGTGCGACATTTTTGGGGGAGGAGTGTGCAGTCCTAAAGCATCGACTGCACACTGACCAGTGCAGCACCGCGAAACAGCAACAAGAAGGCACTAACCCGCATGCCAACGGAAAGAGTAAGCAACGCCCGCCACATTTCCAGGCAGACAGAGTTCAGCTCCCCCTGTGAACGCTGCCTTAACCAGCCGCCCATCACTGGTCGCACCCAGTTTGGTCGCAGTCTTCGAGAGCATCAGTACTAAGTAATTGGAAGCCGATACTTAGCCTGCGTTCTGCGAGCACGTAGGAGCCACAACAAGTTAAATTTCTTTTCTTTTCAGAAATAAAGTGATCAGTTGATCTTCAAGTGTTCTGTACAGATGATTTTGGATTCCTGCTGCCGGCCATCGCAATTTCTGTCCCCTCCTGTTTGTCTCGGTGCTGGCCCCCAAGTAGTCGACACAACAGTTAATGCTGGTTGTGGATGACTCTGGGATCTGTTTCCAAAACGTCAAGTACACCTTCGAGCACTTTACTTTGATAGTGATCAAGCAATACAAGCAGTAGTGAGATTGTTGCTCCGTCAACAAAGTCAAACATTCTACAGTGTTGGTATCATCAAACTGATCTCTTTTTGGGAGAAATGTGTTTATCGCCAGGGTGACCCTGCTAAAGAATGAATATGTAGACATGGCAAAGATGTATAGCGTTAATAACGTTAGTTTTATTTAAAAATCCTTAGAGAATATCACATAAAAAATTCGAAGGCATTACTTTTCAGCGTGCCCTCATATCATTGCAAGCAGAGTAGAACCAATGTTTCCTGCGATTCATCAAACCAGTTATTCTCCTTGTTTGCAACGCTATAAGAATAATTTTTTTGAAAACTATCAATGACAGAGAACCCAAGGCATCGGATTGTTACAAATGTCGTGGCGCTCGTGAGTGGTCTAGCATTGTCATGCTGAAGGAAAGCGTATTCAATGAGTGGACGAACTCTTGGATTTCGACACTCGATTTCAGCGCACATCGACATACACAGACGGAAAAAATCGCAACATCAAAAATTAATTATTGTAGAGTAACGAAATTTCGGGAATACATTTTAGTAGGTAACATATTTAAGTGGTTAATATTGCAAGATCACAGGTTAACGTAAGCGCGATAAGGCATTGCAAATGTGAAATGCTAGTACATTAATAACCCGTTGTAACATGCCCTTTTATTTATTTTACTGTTCCCGCTCGTTCGGGATCTGAATAGTAGCCCAAATTTAGATAATTGATTAATGTGACCGTGTACCTAATGGGCTGGCAATCGGATTGGACTGCTCAGGGGATGTTACATTCCGTATTGTCCTTCGCAAATACTGTAATAAGTACTGTTTGGTGGTAAGAAGGACACAACACAGTTTCACAAACAAGATCTATATTCTTAGCAAAAGCACAAAATAAGGAGACAGCCACTGCCTTCGTCAATACACTGTTAATGACGGCTAATCTCAGCACAGGTTTCTTTAGTTATTCTTAATCGTCACACGCAACATCCAATCACTGTAATCCAAGTAATGCCGGCGCGGTAGACGCGGAAGTTCAATAACGGCACTTAAATATCACTGAAATCACTCTGTAATTAAACTTTCTCACTTTCCCGTATGATACTAACACAAAAGGGGTTAAACCACGGCGATGGCCACTCCCTTTTGCCGGTAATTTGCCTTAATTCAACTGCTGGCTTTTGCGCAGCTCTGCCCGCCTCGCGGGAACCTACCACACCCTGACTCGGCACTCTCCACACTCTCTGCTCTCCGCCCAGTTCTTCCCGCCTCGCGGGAATCTACCCAAGCAGCACTCGGCACTCCGGTGAACCCCCTCTAGCTCTCGCGACCTGCACACACACTACTCGATAGTTGCCCTGTCGACCTGTGTGAGCGCAAATTTAGTAGTAAGGGCCTGCGGACCCCTTACATCCCCGCCCTCAAAAACTTCTTTTGAACCGCAGGCGAAAAAGAATCGGCAAGGGATTTATAAAAACATGGTTACATTTGAACAGAACACACAATACAAATAATTAATGAATTTACAATTTGCAAAATAGTCCTGGACTCCGGTAGTGGGCTGCCTCCACAACAACTTCTACAAAAAGTTATTACATCACATAAATGGCATTGTCCAATACTACAATTTTTTCATTTCAACCAGCAATAGTCCTCTCTAGTCCAATATCAGATGACAACACACAACATATACTCTCAAATATTATTACCTAAGCACAGAACGTATGAACTCTACACTACCATTTAGCTATTACAGGTTTTATATCCATCCTTAGATAGTCTTTGACACGAAATATACAACTCTAATTGTAAAACATCACAAAACACAATGTAAATAAACACTTCCCTCTTTCAAAAGTCCATTTTACAGCTAAATGCTCTAACCATGTCTTAGCAGGTTTATTCGGGTCCTTATAACCCTCACCCTTGACCGGACCTCACCTGGAGTGTCCTTCGGTTTTTCGGTTCCTCCGCCTCTTCCTCTGTAATCAGACGAATGATTAATATGAATCTTTGGGTCATTACTCCCTTCTCTGTTTCGATCATGAGCTTCCTTGTATTTCTGTGATCTAATAGACTCTAATTGGTCCAGTATCTTCATTAAGGCCTCTCTACCTTTAATTAGGCTCCTGGATACGGTTCCTTGCCTTTTCTGGTTCAATCTTCTTTTTATCACCGATACCATGACGTTATCATTCAGAGGTTGTTCCAAAATCTCGTTCCATTTCCACAAATGTTTGGCAAATTCTTCCGATGTTCCTTTCCAATTACTAAGTGGTCTGCATCGTAGTGGGTCCTCAAGTGCTGCACACTGACGACTTTTGGGCCAGCATTTCTTCAATAATCCTCCTCCAAACTGATCATAATTAGTAGTCCCTTTCTTCCTCTTGATTCCACAAGTGAAGTCCTCACCTTCGATTGCAACCCACTGGTCATCTTCTTCTCACTGCATGGCTATAGCATTTCTCGGATTAACTGCCAATTGGTTTTGCTTATCTCCTATCCCTTCAACCACATCGTTGCATTGTTTCTGCATCTGCATCACCTCAGTGAATTTTCCTCCCGATTCGGTTCTAGTTTCTTCAACCTCATTTTCTATCTTCTCTGTTAACTTTCCTTCCGTCTTCTCCACGTCTCCCTGGATCTGGTCTATATTCTTCTGTAGTTTATTTTCTCTCTCGTCGACGTTCATCTTCAGTCGTTTCGGTAACTCCTGTATTTCCTTCCTCAGATTACATTCCATCTCTGTGTACGATGTTCTAATTTCTTGTACTATAGTTTCTTGTAAATTTTCCTTTAATGATTCTCTCGTTTCTTGCAAACCTTTCCTAAATGATTCTCTGAATTTTCGTACTATTTCTTCCCTTTCTTGAAAATATTTCTCTAATGATTCTCTTGTTTCTTGTGAACTCTTCTTTATCAAGTCTATTGATTTGTGTAACCTTTCTTCCCTCTCTCTACTTTCTTGTGAATTTTTCTTTATCAAGTCTACCAACATCGACCACCTATCTGCATCCTCTGAAACTGGCCTAGCCCTCGTTGTTTGTCCCGGTGTCTCAGGGTAACTAGTTGAATGTGCTGATGGGCTTCCTAATGACAATCCACACTCACTGATTCCTGAATCATCTCTGTCTCCCTGTTCTACCCCTTTCCTTTCAACTACT
This sequence comes from Schistocerca nitens, assembly GCF_023898315.1. Lineage (NCBI taxonomy): Eukaryota > Metazoa > Arthropoda > Insecta > Orthoptera > Acrididae > Schistocerca > Schistocerca nitens. The sequence goes on along the minus strand of NC_064616.1, from coordinate 618,223,765 downwards.
GCCTCACAGACCTGCTTATCTTCAGAAGACATGTTTGGTTTATATTTAATGCCCAGGCAAGTAATACAAAATAACCTCCAATAACCCAAAACACTCCTAATTACCATGAAACTAATCAAACAGTCCCTGCAATCCTTTCAGTTAATTCCCAAAATGATACTACATGCATGAGTACCGAACATCACAACTCTCAAAAACCTAATAATTTCCAATAATAATTTCCACATATACAATTTATGTAAAAATGTTTCAAACAAGATAATCACAACATTCACAAAATCTATAAATGCAAAATCATCAAAACAATTATCATTTATACAATGCAGTGTGCACAAATAAGGATGCTAGACTTCCGAGTATGTTTCGCAACTTTTCTGAAATTACTGCAATTGAGCACTTTTCCTAATGTAAATACCAGTTAAAAACTGTTTATTTATCGCGAAGACTGCACACTGCAATTTACTGTTATGTTAACCCGTCGTCTTCACTCACCAACCGACGTTACCGCGAGTCGCGATGTTTTGACGTATGAGATGGGCGTGGCTGTGCCGCCTCTGGAGCTCGCGTGAAGTTGAAGATCAGCTGCAAGGCGACGTAGTTCCCCGTCGGCCGCTCCGTGGTGCTGCAGGCGGGCGTAGTTCGTAGTTCGGCCGTTAGATGCCGGAACTGCGCTCGTTGTCTCGAAGTTGCGTCGCTCCGTGGCGCTGTAGGCGGGCGTAGTTTGTAGTTCGGCCGCTAGATGCCGGGACTGCGCTCGGTATCTCGAAGTCGCGTCGCTCGCCGTGGTGTCGTGTGAAATCACCTCGCGGATCGAAGCTCTTTGGTGCAACTGCTACACGAGTCTGTGTGACGTCATTCACTAATTGCGCCGCCACAATACATTATCGTCAGCATACCAGTTTATGGGTCCACACGAAACTGTCCGATTTTCACTGTTCAAAAGGCAATTTCGGTCAACATTTTACCACAAAACACCTTTCTAACAACTTGTATGACGAAATTTTGGCTCGTCTCACTATTTTACTGTTCACACGTGTCTTTCTTTAGCGTCCACTTTTCACAGTTTTTCGCGCGGATTTTCGCATTTGCACTTTACAACACAGTTTATTGACGCTATTTGGCTATTTAATATGGCAAGAAAAACAGTTTAGTCACAATCGTACGATATTATTACTTCGTATTGTTCAAAAAAATGCACTGTTCCTTATCGCGATTTTAACGTTCATGCACTGTCCCGATTCCACATTGAAAAATTAGTTTTCTGGCGTTAAGCAAGGTAAATTACCTATTGTTCATTATGACTCGTCCGAAAATTGCACTTGTCCTTTCACGGTAAGCCAAGGGTGTAACATGCCCTTTTATTTATTTTACTGTTCCCGCTCGTTCGGGATCTGAATAGCAGCCCAAATTTAGATAATTGATTAATGTGACCGTGTACCTAATGGGCTGGCAATCGGATTGGACTGCTCAGGGGATGTTACATTCCGTATTGTCCTTCGCAAATACTGTAATAAGTACTGTTTGGTGGTATGAAGGACACAACACAGTTTCACAAACAAGATCTATATTCTTAGCAAAAGCACAAAATAAGGAGACAGCCACTGCCTTCGTCAATACACTGTTAATGACGGCTAATCTCAGCACAGGTTTCTTTAGTTATTCTTAATCGTCACACGCAACATCCAATCACTGTAATCCAAGTAATGCCGGCGCGGTAGACGCGGAAGTTCAATAACGGCACTTAAATATCACTGAAATCACTCTGTAATTAAACTTTCTCACTTTCCCGTATGATACTAACACAAAAGGGGTTAAACCACGGCGATGGCCACTCCCTTTTGCCGGTAATTTGCCTTAATTCAACTGCTGGCTTTTGCGCAGCTCTGCCCGCCTCGCGGGAACCTACCACACCCTGACTCGGCACTCTCCACACTCTCTGCTCTCCGCCCAGTTCTTCCCGCCTCGCGGGAATCTACCCAAGCAGCACTCGGCACTCCGGTGAACCCCCTCTAGCTCTCGCGACCTGCACACACACTACTCGATAGTTGCCCTGTCGACCTGTGTGAGCGCAAATTTAGTAGTAAGGGCCTGCGGACCCCTTACACCGTGTAACCACCAGAGTGTTGAATGCAAGCATGCAAACGTGCATGCATTGTGTCATACAGATGCCGGATGTCAGTTTTTGCAACGGAGTTCCATGCCTGTTGCACTTGATCAGTCAATGGTTAATGTTGGTTGTGGATGACGCTGGAGTTGTCGTCCGATGATGTCCCATATGTGCTCGATTGGACACGGGCCTGGTGCTCGAGCAGGCCAAGGCAACATTTCGAGACTGTATAGCATGTTGGGTTACAACAGCGGTATGTGGGCTACCGTTATCCAGTTGGAAAACACCCCTTGGAATGCTGTTCATGAATCTTGCAGTCAGGGTGAGTTGGGATACCCACGAGAGTGCTCCTGCTGACATCTGAAATCGCACTCTAGATCATAACTCTAGCTGTAGGTTCAATGTACTACCTAGCACACAGACAGGTTGGTTGCGGGCCCTCAACTGGCCTTCTCCTAACCGACACACTGCCGCCACTGGCATCGAGGCATAACCAGCTTTTGGACTCGTAGTCGGGAGGACGACGGTTCAATCCCGCGTCCGGCCATCCTGATTTAGGTTTTCCGTGATTTCCCTAGATCACTCCAGGAAAATGCCGGAATGGTTCCTTTGAAAGGGCACGGCCGACTTCCTTCCCCATCCCTCCCTAATCCTAGCTTGTGCTCCGTCTCTAATGACCTCGTTGTCGACGGGACGTTAAACACCAATATCCTCCTCCTCCATAACCAGCTTTCATCAGAAAACACAACAGACATCCCCCCTGGCATTCAATGAGGTCTGGCTTGACACCAATAAAGTCGCACGTGGCAGTGGTTTGGGGGCAGTGGAATGCTCACTACAGGGCGTCTGGCTCGGAGCTGTCCTTGAAGTAACCAATTTGTAACAGTTCGTTGTGTCACTGTGGTGCCAACTGCTACTCACATTGCTGCTACAGATGCAGTACAATGCGCCAGAGCCATATGCCAAACATGATAGCCCTCTCTCTCGGTAGTGCCACGTGGTCGTCCGGAGCCTAGTCTTCTTGCGACCACCAATCACGTACAGCGACTACATTCCTACCAAGTCTTTTCTGCAGTGTCGCAGAAGGAACATCGAGCTTCTCGTAGTCCTATCACACGACCTCGCTCAAACTCAGTGAGGTGTTGAAAATGTCATCTTTGTCGCCTTAAAGGCATTTCTTGAGTAACATCAACTCATCATATCCAATCTCAGCGATTTAAAGGAAACCTGATTTGCATTCTCATAGTGGAGCTACTAGCGCCACTTTAAAGCGACTGGTGTGAAATGTGAATATAAATCATCTCTGAGATGTAGAAACACGCCTGCCAACTTGCTTTTATTTCTCACAACTCCTCCTTGGTGCTGCGATTTTTTTCCATCGTTGTAGTTACGTTACGCACCGCAACGTTATAGGCTTCAATTCGGAGCTGTTTCGCTGCAGATATGTCGACACGAATAAGAAAGATGCAGAATGTTAATAACGTTTGTTTTATTTTGAAAGCTTTAAGAGATTTCACATAAAAATTAAGAGGTGTTACTTTTTAGCGCGCCCTCGTAATTGCACTGATGAGGTTGATTACTGCCTGCTGGCGTTGCGGGCGTTACGGGCTCCTGATACGATAAGGAAAGCATATAAGCGGAGCAGACACGAATAGGTAATCTTTCTAGGAACGATACGGGATTAAAATGGGCCTATACACTAAAATAAGGTACTTTGACAAAGAGAACATTGTTATGACCCGGCGTCTGGGAATAAGTATCACGGGAACGGCGAAGGTGGTCGGCTTTCGGTGTTCGGACCACCTGCATGCTTCATACTTGACGTCTTCCCCCAAGGCGGTGGTACATCTACATCTACATCTACATTTATACTCCGCAAGCCACCCAACGGTGTGTGGCGGAGGGTACTTTACGTGCACGTAACTGTCAGTGTCAGAAAGCCGGAATGGTGCTGCGGTAGTCTGCGAAGCCTAATAGCGAACTCAAACTGATGTCATGGTCACAAAATTCGCTTGATCTGAACCCGAAGGAACACATCTGGGACACTATAGTGAGCTAGTTACGCCTCCGCAAACCACCCGCTCGTGATTTACGGGAATTGCGTGACCTGCTCGTAGACATCTAGTGCAACATACCTCTGGGAATCTACGAAGAACTTGACGAATGGAAGCCCCGCAGAATCGCTGCTGTATTGCATTGCGAAGGTGAACCAACAAGCTATTATGCTGGTGGCCATAACGTCCGTGAATCTCTTACCAGGCATATTTTACCATTCTACTCAGCATTTCAATTGAATTCGGACAAAATCACAAGCCAGATTCTCTCTGTACTGGACACATTATCCAAATATCTTGACGTGACTCCAGCAGTAAACTAAAATAGCCAGCACGATGAGGTTTACAATATAAGTACTGTAAACCGGGTATACTTTGACTGTCGGGATTACTTTGACCACTCGTACACCAAAAGTTTTACAGCTCTCTGCTGGCTCTCAGTTGAGTATTTCGCATGTACTTTTTAGTGGTAAAGTTCCAGCGATATACGCTAAATTGTATCTTGTAGAGCAGGCAAAGTGATCCGTGTTTCAATCTATATTACGTATATCACTCGACTTATTTTCTGAACAGATCACTTATTAGTTTTTTGTTCACATGTATATATCTGTCACTATATTACGATTTATGTTTCGAGGTTACTTTGAACACTGGTCATTGTTACCCCACGATTATGGATTCACACTTTATTAAACAGTGTTGATGCTAATGACAATGTGGAAGTAAGGTACATAAACGCAGGTTGATTTGTAATTGTTAATGTGCCTTCTTCTACAGAAAACAAATGTCAATCATATATCGCCCGAACTGCAAGCTGTTGTGGGTCAGGCAGTGATTCACGTACAACGTATAAAGTCAAATATCTCTCGAGACGAGGAATGAAGTTTGTTTGACAACAAGTGCCAGATATCGTCTCAATAAGTGAAAAACAGATAACTTTAACTCTAACTGTAGCGTATACGAGGATTTAGTTCTAAGATGGATAGAACTGAAGGTATTATTCTCAGGTAAGTTGGAGCTATTTGCGGGGTATTCCCAATCTTATACCTTTCGTTACATTTATAATTTTGGTGATGGATCACATTATTTATGTACCATACCTGGTTTTTTACGAGACTTAATAAAGCACTTACGAAAACTTTAGATCAACGTACACTCCTGGAAATTGAAATAAGAACACCGTGAATTCATTGTCCCAGGAAGGGGAAACTTTATTGACACATTCCTGGGGTCAGATACAGCACATGATCACACTGACAGAACCACAGGCACATAGACACAGGCAACAGAGCATGCACAATGTCGGCACTAGTACAGTGTATATCCACCTTTCGCAGCAATGCAGGCTGCTATTCTCCCATGGAGACGATCGTAGAGATGCTGGATGTAGTCCTGTGGAACGGCTTGCCATGCCATTTCCACCTGGCGCCTCAGTTGGACCAGCGTTCGTGCTGGACGTGCAGACCGCGTGAGACGACGCTTCATCCAGTCCCAAACATGCTCAATGGGGGACAGATCCGGAGATCTTGCTGGCCAGGGTAGTTGACTTACACCTTCTAGAGCACGTTGGGTGGCACGGGATACATGCGGACGTGCATTGTCCTGTTGGAACAGCAAGTTCCCTTGCCGGTCTAAGAATGGTAGAACACATTGACACCGGTGTGTCAGACCCACCATACTTGCTCCGGACACTGCGAGAGGGCTGTACAAGCAATTATCACACGCACGGCACAGCGGACACACCAGGAACCGCGGTGTTGGCCGTCGAATGGCGCTAGCTGCGCAGCATTTGTGCACCGCCGCCGTCAGTGTCAGCCCAGTTTGCCGTGGCATATGGAGCTCCATCGCAGTCTTTAACACTGGTAGCATGCCGCGACAGCGTGGACGTGAACCGTATGTGCAGTTGACGGACTTTGAGCGAGGGCGTATAGTGGGCATGCGGGAGGCCGGGTGGACGTACCGCCGAATTGCTCAACACGTTGGGCGTGAGGTCTCCACAGTACATCGATGTTGTCGCCAGTGGTCGGCGGAAGGTGCACGTGCCCGTCGACCTGGGACCGGACCGCAGCGACGCACGGATGCACGCCAAGACCGTAGGATCCTACGCAGTGCCGTAGGGGACCGCACCGCCACTTCCCAGCAAATTAGGGACACTGTTGCTCCTGGGGTATCGGCGAGGACCATTCGCAACCGTCTCCATGAAGCTGGGCTACGGTCCCGCACACCGTTAGGCCGTCTTCCGCTCACGCCCCAACATCGTGCAGCCCGCCTCCAGTGGTGCCGCGACAGGCGTGAATGGAGGGACGAATGGAGACGTGTCGTCTTCAGCGATGAGAGTCGCTTCTGCCTTGGTGCCAATGATGGTCGTATGCGTGTTTGGCGCCGTGCAGGTGAGCGCCACAATCAGGACTGCATACGACCGAGGCACACAGAGCCAACACCCGGCATCGTGGTGTGGGGAGCGATCTCCTACACTGGCCGTACACCACTGGTGATCGTCGAGGGGACACTGAATAGTGCACGGTGCATCCAAACCGTCATCGAACCCATCGTTCTACCATTCCTAGACCGGCAAGGGAACTTGCTGTTCCAACAGGACAATGCACGTCCGCATGTATCCCGTGCCACCCAACGTGCTCTAGAAGGTGTAAGTCAACTACCCTGGCCAGCAAGATCTCCGGATCTGTCCCACATTGAGCATGTTTGGGACTGGATGAAGCGTCGTCTCACGCGGTCTGCACGTCCAGCACGAACGCTGGTCCAACTGAGGCGCCAGGTGGAAATGGCATGGCAAGCCGTTCCACAGGACTACATCCAGCATCTCTACGATCGTCTCCATGGGAGAATAGCAGCCTGCATTGCTGCGAAAGGTGGATATACACTGTACTAGTGCCGACATTGTGCATGCTCTGTTGCCTGTGTCTATGTGCCTGTGGTTCTGTCAGTGTGATCATGTGATGTATCTGACCCCAGGAATGTGTCAATAAAGTTTCCCCTCCCTGGGTCAATGCATTCACGGTGTTCTTATTTCAATTTCCAGGAGTGTATTTGGAGTGTCTTCCTGACATTTGGGCAAAGGCAACAAGTCCGACTTCCAGTGGCACAAGAGTTCCATCTGCCTTGCCATGAATACATAAAACACTCTCTGATGGAGATTCGTTTATTTTCTCTCGTCCTAAGCATGTAATTTACTTTATGTGGCACATTTATCTGCATCCAGTAGCTGGCAGCACAATACCTGAAATGCTTAAGTTGTTGCACCAAATGCAGTCAAGCAATACAAAAGAACTGCGCGCTGCACTCGCTCCACAAACAGCTTCTCTGCCTCCGGCCTAAGCCTACGCGCCCATATGTTTGTACGATAGTCTATTATGACGGTTAGTATCACTTCATGATAGACATAAAAAATGTTTAAGGGTCGATAGAATTTTCGTTGTCAGTTGTTCATGATTACGAAACATTTCGAGTATGCTGCATTAATGTGTGTACGGAAATTTCTCGTCCAGGTGCACCCTCAGATAGTTAAAACTTGCGACGTCTGCTTATTTGAACATCATTAATTTGTGTAAAAGAATAGCATATTGTTGAACAAAAGTATTTTATATATTCATCTATAGTGGATCAGTATTCCGAACATATTTCTATCTTATATCTTTAGAGTATACACTGATAGGCCAAAACACTATCACCACTGCCCTCCGCGACGTTAGATGTCGCCTGGTGGCGCTGCGGCAACACCGACTCAAAGGCTGCGGGCGCGTAACGCTGTAACGAAAGGATATAAGCGGAGCAGACACGGACGGGGGATCACTATAGTAAAGATATGGGCTGCAAATCGGGAAATCCATTGAGATAAGCGACTCTGACAAAGGGCAGATTATTATTATTATTATTTCTTTCTTTTCTCAGACGTTATGTCTGGTCAAAAATGGAAAGTGACGCGGACCTTGATCAAGCGTGACTTCCTTTTAACTGTACGGTATATGTTATATTGCATTTAGGAACTTTCGGGTAGTTGAACATGTATCAATAATTACGGATTTCTGTAGTTGTATACATAAGTTTGGATGTAGCTGTGTTGCATTGATGTACTGGTGGATATTGTGTGGTATGACTCCTGTAGTTGATAGTATAATTGGTATAATGTCAACTTTATCCTGATGCCACATGTCCTTGACTTCCTCAGCCAGTTGGATGTATTTTTCAATTTTTTCTCCTGTTTTCTTTTGTATATTCGTTGTATTGGGTATAGATATTTCGATTAGTTGTGTTAATTTCTTTTTTTATTGGTGAGTATGATGTCAGGTTTGTTATGTGGTGTTGTTTTATCTGTTATAATGGTTCTGTTCCAGTATAATTTATATATGCTGCCTATTATTATTATTATTATTATTATTATTATTATTATTATTATTATTATCTCCCATTTTTATTATATTATTAATATATATATATATATATATATATATATATATATATTATTAATATAATATTATTATTCTTATTATTAATTCTTTACTTTCTCAGACGTTAAGTCTGGTTAAAAATGGAAAGTGACGCGGACCTTGATCAAGTGTCACTTCCTTTTAACTGTATGGTATATGTTATATTGCATTTAGGAACTTTCGGGTAATTGAACATGTATCAGTAATTACGGATTTCTGTAGTTGTATATATAAGTTTGGATGTAGCTGTATTGCATTGATGTACTGGTGGATATTGTGTGGTATGACTACTGTAGTTGATAGTATAATTGGTATAATGTCAACTTTATCCTGATACCACATGTCCTTGACTTCCTCAGCCAGTTGGATGTATTTTTCAGTTTTTTCTCCTGTTTTCTTTTGTATATTCGTTGTATTGGGTATGGATATTTCGATTAGTGGTGTTAATTTCTTTTTTTATTGGTGAGTGTGATGTCAGGTTTGTTATGTGGTGCTGTTTTATCTGTTATAATGGTTCTGTTCCAGTATAATTTGTATTCATCATTCTCCAGTACATTTTGTGGTACATACTTGTATGTGGGAACGTGATGTTTTATAAGTTTATGTTGTAAGGCAAGCTGTTGATGTATTATTTTTGCTACATTGTCATTTCTTCTGGGGTATTCTGTATTTGCTAGTACTGTACATCCGCTTGTGATGTGATCTACTGTTTCTATTTGTTGTGTGCGAAGTCTGCGTTTATCTGTTGTGGTATTGGGATCTTTAATATTATGCTTGCTGTAATATCTGGTGTTTATTGTTTGATCCTGTATTGCAATCATGAATCCTTCTGTCTCACTGTATATATTGCCTTTTCTTAGCCATGTGTTGGACGCGTCTTGATCGATGTGTGGCTGTGTTAGATGATACAGGTGCCGCCCGTGTAGTGTTTTCTTCTTCCAATTTACTTTCTTCGTATCTGTTGATGTTATGTGATCTAAAGGGTTGTACAAGTGGTTATTAAATTGCAGTGGTGCAGCCGATGTATTTATATGAGAGATTGCTTTGTGTATTTTGCTAGTTTCTGCTCGTTCTAGAAAGAATTTTCTTAAATTGTCTACCTGTCCATAATGTAGGGTTTTTATATCGATAAATCCCCTTCCTCCTTCCTTTCTGCTTAATGTGAATCTTTCTGTTGCTGGATGTATGTGATGTATTCTATATTTGTGGCATTGTGATCGTGTAAGTGTATTGAGTGCTTATAGGTCTGTGTTACTCCATTTCACTACTCCAAATGAGTAGGTCAATATTGGTATAGCATAAGTATTTATAGCTTTTGTCTTGTTTCTTGCTGTCAATTCTGTTTTCAGTATTTTTGTTAGTCTTTGTCTATATTTTTCTTTTAGTTCATCTTTAATATTTGTATTATCTATTCCTATTTTTTGTCTGTATACTAGATATTAATAGGCATCCGTTTTTTCCATCGCTTCTATGCAGTCGCTGTGGTTATCCAATATGTAATCTTCTTGTTTAGTGTGCTTTCCCTTGACTATGCTATTTTTCTTACATTTGTCTGTTCCAAAAGCCATATTTATATCATTGCTGAATACTTCTGTTATCTTTAGTAATTGGTTGAGTTGTTGATTTGTTGCTGCCAGTAGTTTTAGATCATCCATGTATAGCAAATGTGTGATTTTGTGTGGGTATGTTCCAGTAATATTGTATCCATAATTTGTATTATTTAGCATGTTGGATAGTGGGTTCAGAGCAAGACAGAACTAGAAAGGACTTAATGAGTCTCCTTGGTATATTCCACGCTTAATCTGTAGTGGCTGTGATGTGATATTATTTGAATTTGTTTGGATATTAAGTGTGGTTTTCCAATTTTTCATTACTATGTTTAGGAACTGTATCAATTTAGGATCTACTTTGTATATTTCAGATATTTGTAGTAACCATGAGTGGGGTACACTATCAAAAGCTTTTTGGTAATCAATGTATGCATAGTGTACCGACATTTGTTTAGTTTTAGCTTGGTATGTCACCTCTGCATCTATTGTCAGTTGCTCTTTACATCCTCTTGCTCCTTTTCAACAGCCTTTTTGTTCTTCATTTATAATTTTGTTCTGTGTTGTATATGTCATTAATTTCTGTGTAATGACTGAAGTTAATATTTTGTATATTGTTGGTAGGCATGTTATGGGGCGATATTTAGCTGGGTTTGCTGTGTCTGCTTGATCTTTAGGTTTCAGATAAGTTATTCCTTGTGTAAGTGTATCAGGGAATGTGTATGGGTCTGCAATGTAACTGCTAAATAATTTAGTTAGATGTGAATGTGTTGAGGTGAACTTCTTTAGCCAGAAATTTGCTATTTTATCTTTTCCAGAGGCTTTCCAATTGTGAGTAGAATTAATTGCTTGGGTGACTTCATGTTGCAAAATTATCACATCAGGCATTTGTGGTATCATCTTGTATGCGTCTGTTTCTGCTTGTATCCACCGTGCATGCCTGTTATGTTGTACCGGGTTTGACCGTATGTTGCTCCAGAAGTGTTCCATGTCTGTTATGTTTGGTGGATTGTCTATTTTAATGTGTGTGTTATCTATTGTCTGGTAAAATTTCTTTTGGTTTGTGTTGAATGTTTGGTTTTGTTTCCTTCTATTTTCACTTTTTTTGTATCTTCTTAGTCGTTTGGCCAATGCTTGTAATTTCTGCTTCTTTTCATCTAATTGCTCTATCGCTTCTTCTTGTGAGATTTTACCTAACCTTTTTCGTTTTTTTTTCTGACATTTCATTTCTTATAAATTGTGTTAGCTGTCCGATGTCTTTTCTCAGTTTTTCTATTCTGATCTGTAGCCTGTGTTGCCATGCTGGTTTTGTGGGTTTCTTCTGTGTGTTGGTTGGTTCTGATCTCTGCCTAGTGTGTATATTTAGTGTAGTGAGTGCTCCTATATAAACCAGTAGTTGTAATTCTTCCATAGTTGTGTTTTCATTTATTTTGTTGTGTATGATTGTGTTGATAGTTTTTATTGTTGCTTCGACTTGTGGGTTATTTGGCGGTCTATGCAAGAATGGTCTAATGTCTGTATTTGTGTTTTTGTATTCTATATATGTCAGCTGAAATTTTTCTTCTATATCTAACATGTGTGTCACTTTGTGTTCTATTTGTGCTTGTTCTGGTGGCTGTCTTAAGATTTCGTTTTCCTCTGATTGTTTAATTGATGCGTGTTGTTCTTTGTTTGTTTGCTCTGGGATGTTTGAGTCCATTACTGTATTTTCTTCTTCTTCTGATTGCACATTATTTTGTTCCAGTATTTGTTGTACTTGTTGTTTGATGTTTTATGTTTTCCAATTCTGACTGGGGTATCCTGTTATTTTTGATTATTACACAGATCTGATCAGCTAGTCGTTGTTCTCTTAAAAATTTTAATTCTGGGTATCTGGTAATAAATGATGTGAATACTTGTGATATGTATCCAGTTGTGTTGGTTCCTAGGTTTGTTGCCTGGTAATAACAGAACATGAGGTGTCGATTAACTTCATCTGACCATCTCATCCTCTGTCTTCGTTTTCCTTCTAGGGTGGTTGCAGGAAGCATATCCTTCAAAACACCTCTATTTGGATTTAAATCATTTTCCAGTTGGCTAGCAGCGTCGTTACCATTGTGGGCGGGCATAGTGTTCAAGCGTCGTCCCCGACCATGACGGCGCTTGTCCGAGGCTTCTTTAGTTCTGTCCTGAACCAACTAGTCACACTAAAAGGGGGGTTAGCCCTATTAGTGGTTTGTTCTTTTCGTCGCCTTTTACGACTGGCAGAACATACCGGAGGTCTATTCTTTTCCCGGACCTCCCCGGGTTGTTTTTTTATTATTATTATTATTATTATTTCTCTTTCCTGTCTCAGACGTTATGTCTGGTTAAAAATGGAAAGTGACGCGGACCTTGATCAAGCGTGACTTCTTTTTAACTGTACGGTATATGTTACATTGCATTTAGGAACTTTCGGGTGATTGAACATGTATCAATAATTACAGATTTCTGTAGTTGTATATATACGTTTGGATGTAACTGCATTGCATTGATGTACTGGTGGATATTGTGTGGTATGACTACTGTAGTTGATAGTATAATTGGTATAATGTCAACTTTATCCTGATGCCACATGTCCTGAACTTCCTCAGCCAGTTTGATGTATTTTTCAATTTTTTCTCCTATTTTCTTTTGTATATTTGTTGTATTGGGTATGGATATTTCGATTAGTGGTGTTAATTTCTTCTTTTTATTGGTGAGTATGATGTCAGGTTTGTTATGTGGTGTTGTTTTATCTGTTAAATGGTTCTGTTCCAGTATAATTTGTATTCATCATTCTCCAGTACATTTTGTGGTGCATACTTGTATGTGGGAACGTGTTGTTTTATTAGTTTATGTTTTATGGCAAGTTGTTGATGTATTATTTTTGCTACATTGTCATGTCTTCTGGGGTATTCTGTATATGCTAGTATTGTACATCTGCTTGTGATGTGATCTACTGTTTCTATTTGTTGTTTGCGAAGTCTGCGTTTATCTGTTGTGGTATTGGGATCTTTAATATTATGCTTGCTGTAATATCTGGTGTTTATTGTTTGATCCTGTATTGCAATCATGAATCCTTCTGTCTCACTGTATATATTGCCTTTTCTTAGCCATGTGTTGGATGCATCTTGATCGATGTGTGGCTGTGTTAGATGATACGGCTGCTTGCCATGTAGTGTTTTCTTTTTCCAATTTAATTTCTTTGTATCTGTTGATGTTATGTGATCTAAAGGGCTGTAGAAGTGGTTATGGAATTGCAATGGTGTAGCCGATGTATTTATATGAGTGATTGCTTGGTGTATTTTGCTAGTTTCTGCTCGTTCTATAAAGAATTTTCTTAAATTGTCTACCTGTCCATAATGTAGGTTTTTTTTATGTCGACATATCCCCTTCCTCCTTCCTTTCTGCTTAATGTGAATCTTTCTGTTGCTGAATGTATGTGATGTATTCTATATTTGTGGCATTGTGATCGTGTAAGTGTATTGAGTGCTTGTAGTTACGTGTTACTCCATTTCACTACTCCAAATGAATAGGTCAACATTGGTATAGCGTAAGTATTTATAGCTTTTGTCTTGTTTCTTGCTGTCAATTCTGATTATTATTATTATTATTATTATTATTATTGTGCAGGGCCTGTGGACGAGTATTTCGTGTTTCGAAAATGGCGAAGCTGGTCGAATGTTCAAGTGCTACTGTCGTTAGCACGTACGGAAAAAGGTATCATAGTGAAACTACCACTAGGCGCTAAATGGTTGGACGTCCACGGCTCTACACAGAAAGTCCGGTTCGGGGACTTGTCTGCTCTCCAAAGTAGGATAGATGGTGATCTGTGGCAACTAATGCTGATGCACTCACAAGTGTTTCGGAGCACAACGTGCACTGTACATTGTTGAACATGGAGCCCCGCAGCAGACCACCCATACATGTTCATAATCTGACCCAACGACGTAGTCAATTACGGCTACAGTGGGTATGGGACCATCGGGATTCGATCGTCCATCAATGGAATCATATCGACTCTTCGGGTGATTCACATTTTTGCTACACTAGGTCCATGGTAATCTCCACAAACGCCGTCACCGAGGTGAACGGCGGCTCGAAACGTGCAGCGCTCCACAGACGCAGGCTGTTGAGAGCAGCATTGTGTTTTGGAAGACATTCTCCTGCACTTGCATGGGACCTGCGGTAGTATTCAAAGACACGCTGACAGCTGCGGATCACCTGCATCCCTTCATACTTACGGTCTTCACCGACGTCAATGTCCTATTTCAGCAGTATAACTGTCAGTGTCTCGGAGCCACAACCGTACTACAGTGGTTTATGGAGCATTATAGTGAACCCACGTTAATTTCTCGGCGACCAAATTCGCCTGATGTAAATCCTAGGGAACCCATCTGGGTCGCTATTGGGCGCCATTACTGCGTGTGCAAATCAGCGGCCCTTTAGTTACGTGAATTACATGACCTGGGCATAGACGTCTAATGCCACATACCACCACACACCTACCATCTTACTGTCGGATCCCTGATACTAGAAGCAGTGATGTATTTCGTTCCAAAGACGGAAAAACAAGCTATTAAGCAGGTGGTCAAAATGTTTTGGCTCATCAGTGTATATACAAAGCTTTGCCAGTCACACTTTGCATTCTCTGTTATCAAAGTACAAATGGCTGTCATCATTATTAGGTGGTTATGGAGTGATATTTTTGTACAAAACAGTAGACATAAAGCTGTATTTAAGATATCTAAAATCAATAGAGATGGAGAGAGAGAGAGAGAGAGAGAGAGAGAGAGAGAGAGAGAGAGAGTAGTATTATTACTTTGTCGAAATACTCGTCTTAGTTTTACTTAAAACGATATCAAAGTCATCCGCTTATTACTGTGCCCCCCTATGCTAGGTTAACGTCCAACGTTAACACTTGGTCGGCATTACCACCTCGTTTTTTACTTCTGTTCTCCTATACAGTCGCCAAGGTGGGATGTACTGTGTACTTGGGAGCGATTTTTCACATTTTAAAGACTGGGATTGATACTCTAATTAAAATACACCAGCAAATTTCCTCCCTTAGTATACATTTTGGTTTGTAGAGTTACACCATGCATACAAAAAAGACATGCAAGTTATTTGTTGTTGCTGGTGGATCCACTACTGCCCCCTGTCCGTGGCCTTGGGGTAACCACGATGCAGCCCAAACAAAATACTGTAATTAGGCTAGAAGTTTACAACTGGATTGCAAGTACAACCAAGTTTAGAGATTATGACTGGAATATAACGTGACCATAAGTGCTGCCATCTTGGGTCTTTAGAGTATGAAGTCCATGTGTGATATTACTATCGTTCTGCAATTTTGCCTACTTGGGGGGGGGGGGGGGGCGGATTCTGTTTGCCTGCAGTTTTTTTTTTAATTTTGTATTTATAAAATAGGAGGAGGAGGAAGAGATTGTTGACAAATATATAACCAGGGATCGTTCATCATGGAGAATAATTCTATGCCGTCACTAAGGCTCATTTCACATATTAAACTACCACAAAGTGCCTGGAAATTACTTAAGATGGGTATGGGGATCCTACTACCTGCTGACATCTCGTGTGTCTTACAAATACGGGAGTAGACCTACTTATTAGATAGATAACAAGCACTTACAAGGGAAACTCCCCATCACATCACCCTTCTCCCCCCCCCCCCCCCTCACCAAATTCAGTGGTAAATGTTCAAATGTGTGTGAAATCTTATGGAACTTAACTGCTAAGGTCATCAGTCCCTAAGCTTACACACTACTCAACGTAAATTATCCTAAGGACAAACACACACACCCATGCCGAAGGGAGGACTCGAACCTCCACCGGGACCAGGCGCACAGTCCATGACTGCAGCGCCGAAGACCGCTCGGCTAATCGCGCGGCTTTAGTGGTAAGATGGCGCAATGGATAGCCTGTCACAGCCAGATCGAGCTAGAAAACAGGAAGAAGGTGTACTGAGCAGTGGAAAAAACAACAAAATAGAAATAGTGAACGGTCGAAGTACAACGAATGCAATAAAGAGCCCACTGCAACTGCAATGGTGTCGTGGGAAAGTGGTCATGGTGTTGTGCTCCCAGGCGGGCGAGCCGTGTTCGAACCTCCCTCGTATCATTTATTTATTTATTTTTCCATCACATTATGAACTGTCCGTCCGGTGACTGAAATGTTTGTTCTCTTTCTGTAGTCTTGGCAATTGTCATATTACACACTAGTTATAGAATATGAGTCACATGGTAAGAAAACGTTACTGTCGCAAGTAAAAGTGACGAATAGTGAGAGCAGGCGAGATACCACAAAGACGTCTCACAGGAATGGAAACAAATAAACGGGTATGAACTATACAACACCAAAGAATTCACGAGTCAAGACTTCCAAAACGGAACGCAACTTCAAAAACGTTAAAAACCTATGTTGTCACAGAGGACAGAGAAACTGTGTGATTGTGAAACTGTAGCATTCAATGGTTGCAACATTGTGACAAAGTATTATGTTTCCATCATTTCCTTGGGATTGACCATGTTCACACGAACACCTATCTCAGGCAAGGTGTATCTCACTCACTCGTCAGTCGTACAAATTAGGTGCGTCGATAAGACATTCCTTTCATACGACAAACGTACTGTCACTAATCCCGTATATGACAAAACAGACGTGTTTTCCGGTGGAAGATTCGGTAGACACAAATTTGAATAAAGCGAACAGCGAAAAAAAAAAGAAAAAAAGGCCCGGGGGAGATTTGAACACGGCTCGCACGGTATAGTCCAACACCGCAACCACTTTTTTTTTCCATCCTTACACCCATTTTTTATTTTGTTTTCCTAGCAAAAGAAATAAAACAAAATCATAGCCATCCATACGGGGCACCGCCACTTGTGTCCCTGCCAAACAAAAATGAACTCTTACCTCTTCAGGCGTTGCCTTCTTAACTACACGTAACCACCCCCCATCGAAAATGTGTAGAAACTACACTATACGGGACTAACGTGTGTGCATCAACCCACAAAAACACGATGAAAGGAATGGGGGAAGGGTATTTCTAGTAGGGTGCGGAAGGTATTTTTTAAAATTATTTTTATTGTTTTTTATTTTTATTTTTTTTTAATTTTTTTACTTTTATTTTATTTTCTTTATGTAGATATCAATGTGCGAACAGTCATAGTTAATCAAGCCTGGAAAACTAAAACAGAATGAAGACACCATCGAAGATAGTAAACACAAATAACATGAAAATAAAGCCACCACTTCGTAGTTGGGCTTCCCAGCGACTGCGCCCACTGATAAAGATTGTTCAATATATGATCGTTTGCAGTTCGTTCTGACCTCATCTACCACTGCCTGGAACATTCCAGCTAAACGGCGGGCTGTGAAAGGCACTCCAGAGGTAGTTTGCGAAGCATTGTCGATATCTGGTATGCCCGGAAATAGCATGATGTCTTTCTTGCAAATAGAGCCAGAAGTCAAGTAAATTCTTGTGTCCATCACGACAGAGGTAATGGACCGCATGTCCACATATCCAGGTGACAGAGTTGGTTCGAGTCGTGGGGTAAAATGTTCAAATGGTTCAAATGGCTCTGAGCACTATGGGACTCAACTGCTGTGGTCATCAGTCCCCTAGAACTTAGAACTACTTAAACCTAACTAACCTAAGGACATCACACACATCCATGCCCGAGGCAGGATTCGAACCTGCGACCGTAGCAGTCGCACGGTTCCGGACTGCGCGCCTAGAACCGCGAGACCACCGCGTCCGGCTAGGGTAAAATGTCTCATCCGGAAACAATAACGTGCGTGCAGATATATGCTTCGGCCTAACTCGCAAGAGATAAGCCAGCATCTACCGCACAAGGTGCCAAACCGGTTCCGCCTCTCCACAGTTGAGGCGGTGCTCGTCAGAATCTACTGTATTACAACCCACACAATTGGGAGATTATGCCATGTGGATATTGTAGAGACGTTCTTGCGTCACCAGCTTCCCATTAACGACTACGTACCATTGGGAAACAACATCGGAATCAAGCATGGCATCGTGTACAGTCTTCACACCATGCGCCACCGTACGTCAGGATATTTTAGTTCGACCACATTTAGGGGGCGGCGTTGCAGCATGTCGTGATATAGGCGTCGAGTTGTGGCCATTCGCGGTGTCGTGAGCGCTTCACTGCAATAACTTTGTTCTAAATAGATACGTCCTATATAAAAGAGGGGCGCTGGGATGTCCTGTAATGGCACGGGCGCTCTTAGTGAAGCAAGTCGTAGCGCCGTCAGAAGCAGACTCGTGAGGCTCATAGGACAACGGCGCAGCAGACATAAATGTGAGCTAACATAGAGGGCAATGGCCCTATCATGGACGTTAACTAGGCCGAGACCACCTTTTTCCTTGGGGAGGGTAAGAGATACGTATCTGATCTTCAGTAACATACCAGCGGTGACGAAGTATCCCAGAGCTGCCATAATGCTACGAGCCAAGGGTTTCGGAATGGGTAGTGTTTGGGCGACATGCGGTATGTGGGGCGCAAGGTATACATTGGCATAATACGCCCGCTGAACGATGTTGAGGGATCGCAAGCGCTGATTTGCAATTCCGGCCGTAATTTGGTGAAGAAGGCGTCGATAATTGAGCGTCGTCGCGCGTAGCATGTCGTTCATGAAATCTAAGCCCAAGCAGCGTACAGTATCACTGAAGCGTAAGGGGGCAATGTGTTCCTGCGGTAGCCCAATCCCGATGCTCAAGGCGACGGACTTGTCAACGTTGATCTGGCTACCAGAAGCTGTACCGTAGGTTGCAATCCAGTCCAAAGCCGCGGCCATGTAGTCAGTTCCACGTATGACGATCATCAAATCATCCGCATAGGCCGTGCAGCGATAGATGGAGCCGCCGGACGGTATCCCAGTGAGCCTGTCTCGGAGACCACACAACAAAGGTTCGAAGGCCAATGCAAATAACAATGTTGATAATGGACATCCCTGTCGTACTGATCGGCGGATCGACATGGGTGCCGTCAGTCTTCTATTAACAAGAACTCGAGAAGTAACACCATGCAGAAGGCGGGTCAACACTGTGATAAAGGGGTCGGGGTATTCCATGCGCCGTAGAACGGCCGTGAGGAAAGTGTGGCCCACACTGTCAAAAGCCTGGCTAAAGTCGATAGACGCCACGGCTGCCGGCAAACGTCTCACCCGTGCAAGGGAGATGAGATCTCTGTAACGACATAACGCAGTTCTGATGTTGTTGGGTCCCCCCAAGGGCGTCTGATCGCTAGACAGGACGTGCAACAGTGTGCCGCGAATACGTTCTGATAGCAGCCTCGAAAAGATCTTGAAGTCGCTGTTCAATAACGTTAAGGGGCGATAATCGCGGACATGATTCCGTCCCTTCGGCTTATGGATGGGGACAATCAGACCTTCCAAGAACGGTGCAGGCAATGTTATACCCGGGGACATCAATTCCTGACAAATTTCAATCAAACACAGTACCAACAGTTGTTTAAAGGCTCGATAGAACTCTAATGATAATCCGTCGATTCCTGGTGTTTTATGGGGAGCACCTTTACCAATGGCGTCGAGCACTTCCTCTTCTGTCACGTCTCCCAGTAAAGTCGGTACCATGTCTGGTGGAACTGTACCGTGGACATGTGCTGAAACGGTGTCTACCGTCGCTATATCAGGGAGCACTGCTGGATAAAGTTGAGCGTAATGCCCATAGAAGGCTTCTGCTATATCTGCTTGTTCTACCACGTGTCGACCGACGTCCGTTATCATGTCGGTTACCAGCGCCCTATGGCGCCTCCTGCGTTCTAGGAGCACGTGGTGCATAGATGGCCTTTCTGATTGTATCATGTCTGGAGCACGCGACCGTATAACAGCGCCCTGGAAATGACGGCGTGCTAAGGAGACGAGCTGCGCTTTCGCGCGATTGACTATGATCTGCCTCTCTGGTGAGGGCTCCATAGCAAGACATTCCCGTAGGACGGTGTAATAAAAGTTTTCCGTGCTCCTCCTCCATGCCGCTGCTTCCCGGCCGTAAGCCATGAAGGTGCGCCTAAGAGCAGGCTTCGCACATTCAATCCACCAACTGAGGGTCGATCGGTAACGACCACGACGCTGTAAGGACGCGTTCCACGGCTCTTCGATAGCACCTTTACATGCCGGCTCGTCCAGGTGGGCGACGTTCAGTTTCCAGGGGGGTCTACTGCGCCACACACGTGCAGGTTGGAGGGCAATGGTGCAAATATGGGCTGTGTGGTCGGTGAATGCAGTGGGCCAGAGCTCTGCTCCTCTCGTCGTCGTCGAAAGGGTGCTTGTGACATAAATCCTGTCTAACCGACTTGACGAATGACTTGTTTAATGGGTGTAACCAGGAGCTGGGCCGTGGAGGTGGCGCCACGTGTCGATCAGGTGGAGATCACGCACTAGCATTTCCAATTCCGCACACGGGACGTGATGTGGCTGCTGATCAGACGGAAATAATGTACAGTTAAAATCTCCTCAGATCACCATATCGTCTATGCGGCCCATAAATAGAGGCGTAATATCTTCCGAAAAAAAGCGGGCCCGATCTCTCCGTCTCCCTGATCCTGAAGGGGCATATACATTGATGAGTCGTACACCGTTGACAGTTACTGCCATGGCTCTTGCACTCGGTAAGTACAGTACGTCCGTAGCCGCCAAACCATCCCGTAGCAGGACAGCCACACCACAATCAGTAGAAGAGGCGTGGGAGATGTGGGCGGTATATCCGTAGAAGTCAGGGAAACTAGCGACACATACTTCCTGCAAGAGGGCCACATCGATGTCCGCCGCATCGAGCATGCGTTGTAGCATTGTCAGTTTGTGTGGTGCCCTTATCGCGTTGATATTGATTGTGGCAAGGCGAAATGTGTGCTGCCTAGCCTCTTCACCTAGGGTAGACGCCATGGCAATCGAAGATAACCGCGAGAGATGCCAGACCCACCGAACCCGTGACAAATTGTGAGTCTTTCACGCTACGAGTGGCATCCCCAATGCCACCCCCTCCCCTGTCACCCGTGCCCTCTCCAGGAAGTTCCTCAACATCGTCCGACCACAGTGGGTGCAACACGATGCTGTGTAGCTGATCGCGACCGAAATTTCTCTCACGCACGTCGTCTTTGGTAGAGGTAGACGGAGCGCCATCCATCGACGCGCCCTGCTGCATCTGTGGTGCAAGAAGTAACTGGGCACTCGTAGTATGGGCAAGTGAACCGCCTACACCACTTAGATCCTCAGCAGGCGCAGCATCCATGCCGTCTGACGAGATGTCACCTTCTTGACCGGCCGTGTGTAGGAGGCAATCGTCAGGAGGGGTCCGCCGACGTCGTTTGCGTCGTCGAGGCGAACGTTGCTTTCGAACGTGGACATCCGTATCCGAATGCGGGAGACAACCCGGCGTCGTATCACCTTCCGCTAGAAAAGCCGCGGTCGGGACAATGTTCGCGTCCACGTCCATCTCGTTCTGATTGTTATGTAGCGTCTGGATTCCGTGGGACTGTTGCTGCTGTTGTTGCTGCGGAGGAGGAGGCGGCGACATATGGTTTGGCATCTGGGGTCCTTCCTCTTCCTCCCTTGGTCCTTCTGACGTCGATGGATGTGCCCGATCGCCCGTGTCGTCCTCATCTATGGCGCGCATCGTCGTCTGAGCGTACGTGAGGGGCAGGATTGTCGTCCCCGTCGGGGAAACGGAGTCTCCCACTGGTGTCTGCATAGTTCTACGTTGTAAGCAGCTCGATCGAACATGGCCTTCCTGCCACATCCGGAACGGGTACGCGGTTGACCGTCGTACATTATGATTGCAAGACAGCCACCGATGTTCAAATAGGACGGCACATGTTTCTTGAGCTCAAGTTTAATTTGGCGCACACCATTGTAGACCTTATACGTCGAGAAAGTTTGCCACTTTTCTGCAAGGTGACTGATGACATTGCCATATGGTCGGAAGGCGTCCTTGACAACTTCCTCTGGGACCTCGAAGGGGAGCTCAAAAACCCGTACAGTCCTCAGGCCCATGCCTGCACGATCCACCGTCACTGCGCCGATATGCCCGTCATAATGTTTGAATCTGAGTGAGTTCGAGTATTTAGACACCACTGTCGCGCAGACCTCTGCACTGGTCATTTTAACATAAACCACGCTCGCCGTTATAGAAAAATGTATTCCGACGACAGTCGCCGGATCTAAACGTAGATCATCGCGTATGAACTGTTCTATTTCATAGGCTCGAGGACGCGCGTGATCTGGTTTGAAAGTAATTTTGATCGTATCGTGGCGCCATGTGTGTGCCATAGTCGCACTGAACTTGGAACAAATACAACTCGCGCCGCGAGAAGGTAAACACAAGCAAGAGCTCACGGTGGTTTCACTTGCAGACGCGGAAGTGTTAAGATGTGCTACGCGGTCGCTCTTCCGTGTGACGCTTGTGTGTACCTACTAGCGCACGCGCGTAACATCTTTCGTTTGGTACGGTTTTCTGTTAGGCACATTAACACCCGACATTACTATCGGTGACGGCAAGCCCCGCCATGTATGGTGGGGTGTATGGAGAAGGGGGTGGTGACTTCGACGCCCCTATGGGACAACATCAACAACAACCACCTGCCCAGCGGCTACATCCAGATGCAGCACCCTTACCAACTCCTCCAGGAACTACATTGGACAACACTCGTTAGCAGTTGTTCGGGGAGAATCTGGAATACAGCCGGGAGAGGAGCATATGGATTTATCGGAACAGGATTCCTCCTGCTTCTCCGCTACGAGAAACAAGCGACAAAGTGAGGTCAGTCTGGATTTAAGAAATTCCAAAACCTTCATAGCAGACGCTAATCAACTCTTACCTGTAACTGACGTTTCAAATGTAGCTGACCCCCTGTAGCAACTGCTTCTGGGCTCACTCCTAACCAACATGCTGCAACTAACACCCCTCCTGTGGGACCTGCACCTACTCCGAGGTCCCTCAACTTTCACAAACGTACAGATAGGGGACCATTCGTAGTTTACATGGAATGTTTGGACAAAAACTTAGGCCGCTTGCACCCTATGGCACTAGGGAAATTATTGCATATTTCCTTGCCAGAAGTGAAGAATTCTGTACTTAACATCTCTTCAGCAGGAAAAACAAAAGTTAAGATGGAACTGAAAACCCCAGACAAGGTTAATTTCCTAGTTACCAGTGAGGTATTAAAGTAAAAATATATAGAAGCTTACATTCCTTCCTTTGTTGTCCATAAGCTGGGAGTAATCAGGAAGGTAGTCACCAACCTTGAAGAAACGGAGATTTTGGAAGTCGTACAATCTCCCTTCCCTGTTGTAGGCGTTCGGAGGTTTACGAAGAGACCAAATCGTTAAATTGCAGACCTGTTTGTTAACCTTCGACTCTCAAACCTTATCGGAAGCCGTGTCTTTTCACGGACCAAGATGTCCCGTAGACCTTTCTGTACCAACTGTCAGGCAGTGCTTTAATTGTCTTCGTTACGGGCACATCAGCAAACAACGTCGATCTCAGATGAGATGCATTAAATGTAGTGGTCCACATAATGTTGAATCCTGTGTCTCACCTATGCATCCACGGACCGTTCCTGCCCGGAATACCATATACGGCGACGAGCTCAAGAATTAGCTACGTTCAACAACATTGACTTCAGGGATGCGCTGTCTATTGCTCGTATGCCAACCTATGCATCCGTCACCGGGGTTCAACAACATCACTTGCCGGCTCCGATCATTCCTGCTCCAACAAATTTGAGCTCTCCGGACTTTCAAAACCCACAACTCTTCCCGCCGCTGCCCGCCGCAAGCATGCAGAGTCAACAACGCGGAAGTGGGGACGCAACTCAGTGTGCAAACTGTGCCCCAGCAGACACACGTCGCTTACCGGCCTCCCCGGCGGCAGGCGCAAGTAAACAACCACAGTAAAGTTCGTGAGTGGTCTCAGTACCGCAGCCTGTTATATCCCATGCAACATTCATTCACTCCTATCAGCCAAAATCCATACCAGCCTGCTGCTCTCAGATTAGCAACCCCACAAGCGCCGAATCAACGACAGCCTCAAGGTCATGCTGAACTTATAGATAAGATAATAAATGTGATTGATATTGTCATGCAAAACATGAGACAAAATAGTGCTATGAACAATTCCGATATCCGGCACCTCGTTACTAGCATATTTCAATCTCTCTCTCCCTAAATTATGGCGGCTTTAAAAGTATTGCAGTGGAATGCGAGATCGGCTAATTCTAATAGAGAAAGCTCGCAACGAGAACTGTTCGTAAGTCAGCCTGATATCGTTCTGTTATGTGAAACTTGGTTCAAATTCGAACGAACTGTTCGCTCTCAAAATTATTCTATAGTAAGGGAAGACCGTCTCGATGGGTGGGGCGGCGTAGCTATACTGGTAAAAACTTCGCTGCCGCATCGACCACACCCGTTACACGTACCTATCACCAACCTTGAATTAGTTGCTGTGGAGATACGAACTGCCCACAAAACCTTTACAGTTGTCTCGTTGTATAACGCTCCCCACCACAGTATCGTGGAAGATGACTGGAGACAATTAATCAGTCAGCTTCGTCCTCCTTTTATAGTAGCTGGAGACGTGAATGCCCACCATGTAGCGTGGGGAGGAGACGTGACAGACGGGAGCGGCAGGACCGTGATAAGCATTATCGAAGATAATAACCTAGTGATACTCAACGATGGCTCTCCTACTATGATAACTTCACCTCTCCGTAGACCCTCCGCAGTTGATGTAACTTTTTGCATCCCCTGCTTTACTGAAATATCTAATTGGTGTGTTAAAAAGGATTCAATGGGATCCGATCATCTCCCAATAGAGTTTCACATTAACATCAACGTCGATACTACGCACATCTGTTACTCTAATAGTACGTGGAAAATCAAGGAATCCAATTGGGCCTCTTATAAGGAAACGGTTCGGCGGGCACTCGCAAATACGAGACGTGACTTACGGGACGAAGATGCATAGCCAGTTTTACTCAATGCTATGAACGTCGCAGCTGGCATCAGCATCCCTAAGAAAAAAAGAGTTTACAGTAATGAAGCACCGTTCTCCTCCTTGGTGGAATTCAGAATGCTCTCGGGAAGTTGCGAAGCGACGACTCGCCTTGAAAACCTATCGTCAGAATCTTTCATTGGACAACTTCCTGGCTGTGCAAAAAGTGAATGCGCGAGTTAACAAATTCCTGAAGAAAACCAAGAAGGACAGTTGGAAACAATTTTGCCTGTCCCTAAATAATGAAACCAGTATGGCAAGCATCTGGCATAAAATAAAAACTTTTGGAACAAGAAGACTGTCTTCCTCCCCTCCTGCTACCACGGCCTGGTTAGAGGAATTCACAGATACAATCGCTCCTCCCACGGTGCCATTTTTAAACCATCGGTTCCCTGCTGAAGAAGACCACTATCATGTTCTCCTTCGTCCTTTCTCTAAAGAAGAACTCAACGAAGCTATTGAAGTATCGAGCGACAGTTGCCCTGGCATTGATCATATACACTACTCTATGCTTGCACACCTGCCTATAGAAGCGAAAGACTTTCTCTTGAACATTTTTAATCAGTACTGGATGAAGAAAGACCTCATGTCAACATGGAAGACGCAAGTAATAATTCCAATTCTCAAAAGTGGTAAAGATCCAAATGTCGTTACTAATTATAGACCTATTGCCTTGTCGTCGTGTGTTCCAAAAACACTGGAACGAATGGTAAAAAGGAGACTATAATGGTGGCTTGAAAAAAGTAATTTGTTGCCTCGGAGTCAATACGGCTTCAGAAAAGGCAAAGGGACCATGGATAACCTGTTTTTGCTTAATATGGATATCACGTCAGCCTTTCAAACGAAAGAGACAGTAGTGGCAGCTTTTCTTGACGTTAAGGGTGCATATGATCACGTACAAATACCGATACTCTTGGACAAGCTGGCAGGATTCGGAATTCCCTCACGGATGATCTACGGTATCAGTACCCTGATTACTCAAAGAACGATCTACGTCCGTTTCAAAGGTTTCGGACCTTTTTTGTCCCCCAGGGCTTGCCGCAAGGTGCAATTTGAAGTCCTCTTACTCCACCCACAAAAATCCTACAGTATGCTGATGATATATATGTTTATTCTACTGCTGCTTCATATCTTCAGGCCAAAACGGCATTAACCACAACCATCGCACACATCGATGAGTGGCTCTCTATCAATGGGCTGGAGATCTCGGCTGAGAAATCAGGCCGGCCGCGGTGGTCTAGCGGTTCAGGCGCTCAGTCCGGAACCGCGCGACGGCTACGGTCGCAGGTTCGAATCCTGCATCGGGCATGGATGTGTGTGATGTCCTTAGGTTGGTTAGGTTTAAGTAGTTCTAAGTTCTAGGGGACTGATGACCACAGATGTTAAGTCCCATAGTGCTCAGAGCCATTTGAACCATTTGAGAAATCAGCAGTCGTTCCCTTCTCCAAGTCGACGACAGCTCGCACTGAAGATCACATTAACTGTGCAAGTACACCTTCCAAATAAAATCTCACGTTCGATTTCTGGGGATGATTTTTGACTCTCGGTTAAGCTGGGCGCCCCAAATCCGATCCACCGTTACCAAGTGTGAAGAAGGTTTAAATGTAATCAGGTCACTCACTCGTGTCTGGTGGGGAGCGCACCAGATTGTTTTACTCACCATGTACTGAGGGATAATTCGATGTCGATTAGACTATGGCTGTCAATTCTACCACACTGCGTCAAAGATTCATCTCTCCAAGTTAGATACTCTTCAATATAGAGCCATTCGTACCTGTCTTGGAGCCATGCGATCGACGCCCACCAACACCCTTTTAATAGAAGCAGGGGAGATGCCCTTGAGCATTAGGGGCCAAATGTTATCGGACAAATTCTACATTCAAGGCATGACCATTATGGACAGTTCCGTCTATCAAAGTAGAGACTGCATTTATCGACTGTGGATTGCATCCCACAGAAGGAATAAAGTGCCAGCCGTTTGTGGCAGCTTTGACACTTTGTCACCTGTCATACATTCTATACGGTGTTCAGCGCATCTACCTGTTTTTGAATATGATCTTCAAACGCTCTGCTCCCAGATCCCAGTCCATTATTTAAGTACGACCTGGCTGGACAGTACTAATGTCAACGTTGGCTTCAATCGTCGCGTTCAAGCACAATGGCCGGGTTTTCTCTGTGTACATACCGATGGCTCCGAAATTCCGCAAGAAGAGTGTACAGGATGCGCTTATTTCAGCCCGCAGATCCAGATCCGCAAAACCTTCAAACTGCCTACGAGCACTTCTATTTTCACGGCGGAGACAGTGGCAGTTTTGGAAGCACTTAAGTTTGTCTCTAGCACTTCCTTCCCCACGATATTGGTAGTATCTGACTCGGAAAGCGTTCTTAAAAACATTCAGTACAGTCGATGGAGCAAAACAACCAACAGTTATATCTTGGAAGTGATATCTGAATATATTCGCAGCACACGCACGGGCCGGACGATCCATTTGTTGTGGGTACCTTCCCACTCTGGTATCCTCTATAATGATGAAGTTGGTGCATTAGCCAAACAAGCGGCAACCTTAGGCACCGTCCTGGATCTGCACCTTCCTTATACAGACTACTTATGTGGAGTCAAGGATCACGCAAGACAACAATGGCAGGAAATGTGGAACGTTTCTCAGCAGACAAAAGGCGGTTATTACGCGGTGCTACAACCTCGGATTCCTTCACAGCTGTGGTTCATGAGGACACATCTGGACCGATCCACGATTTCTACCATCATAAGACTCCGCTTCAATCATGCCTCTTTCCCACAACATCTACATCGGATCAACGTTTACAGTTCACGAGCATGTGAGTGTGATCCTGAGTCGGAAGCTGATGTCAACCACATATTATTTATGTGTCCCAAATTTGACCGTGAACGGTTGGTCTTTCTGAAGACATTGCTGAGTATGGGCTACCATCTTCCTCAATCAGCTTCTTCTCTTTTGTGTACTAAAGACGTTCGTCTATATAAAGTGATAGTTAACTTCAAGAGTACTGGTTACAATCTGTAGGTTTTAATGGTGTATGTAAATTATAAATATGTCTTGCTGATGAAGATATTTCAGAATTGATGTGAATTGTAAGCCAAGACACTTTTAATTATTTTCCAATTCAATTCAATTTTTTAAAACATTATGTACAAAACTGTAACAGTTAAGCTTTTTATTCTTGTAAATATGAATTTCTGTATTTGTTTATTCAATTATATGTACATTGTCACTATGTGTTGCCGATGGCTAAATTGAGTACACACTCAAAGACCAAATAAACAAAAACAAAAAAACAAAAACAAAAAAACAACAAAAGAGCTCACGGTCGCACACGGCGGGGCGCAGCGGACGTCCTCGCCCCACCGCACCGCAGCCGAAAGCAGACTGAACCACGACGCCCTATATCCTCTTGGCTGCTGTGTAGTGGATTTGTTCTTGGACCGTTGACAGTTTCTATTTTGATTTTTTTTTCGCAGTCCATTGCACCTTCTTCCTGTTTTCATGCTCGATCTGTGTTCAGTTTTTGATGGGCTGTCCACTGGGCCATCTTACACTAAATCTGAGGGGGGCGCGGGTGTGATGGGGAGTTTCCCTTTTTAGTAGTATGTCCAGTATGCCGAGGGAGCTATTGATTTTTCTCCGTTGCTCGGCCAAGCTCAGGCCAGCGTTGGCTATTGCATGCCATGAAATGGTTCAAATGGCTCTGAGCACTATGGGACTCAACATCTTAGGTCATAAGTCCCCTAGAACTTAGAACTACTTAAACCTAACTAACCTAAGGACATCACACACACCCATGCCCGAGGCAGGATTCGAACCTGCGACCGTAGCAGTCCCGCGGTTCCGGACTGCAGCGCCAGAACCGCTAGACCACCGCGGCCGGCATGCCATGAACAGAGCGAAATTTTAAAAATGCCTAATATTAGAATGATAAAGTTGAAATTTTGGAGTTAAGTTCAGTTGGCTATAAAAACAGTCTGCAATATTTTTCATAAAGCTACACCTTTTACTTTTCTAATTTTTCCATTGTCTTTCGAAATATTAAACCATGTGATATTGAAGTCAGAGTGTTCTACTTTTGGAACTGGGTTCACTTTATCATGAAAAACATATAGTAGAGATTTTCATGAAGCCGCCAACTTTTATTTTTTGAATTTATTAAGTAAAACCGAATTTTCGTATCAGAAACTGCAAAAAAAGGAGTTAGGTTAACTTGGCAAATAAGTTACAAAAATAATGCAGCACACCGACCATATTCGGTCAGAAAAGCGCAAAGCAGGATGTAGATTACAGCAGAGCCAGACCAGGCGCACGCGGATGTTATGCCTCACAAGATAACACACAGCCATCGCATATTGCGAGGGTAGCCGGCCAGGCGAGATGTAGAAACAGTTCACACAGCAGCGCGGAAGCCAAGCTCAGGCCAGCGTTGGGTATTGCATGCCATGAACAGGGCGAACAAAGAGACTGCGTAACAATCTTTGGTGAAATTAAATATTTAAATAACAATAAATAAAAATATTTAAATAAAAATATTTAACACTTCCACAACAGTGGAAGTGTTCAGTATACATGCCACAAGGCATAGCAAAGCCCAAGCAAAGATGATGATGATGATGATGATTTATGGCGGAGGGAGCTAAACAGATAGCTGATCAGCACCCTGGCAGTAATGGTGTACAGAAGAGGATTGTGAATATCTATGGAAGGAGATCAATAAACTGGAAAACTACGTTCAATCCCACCACGGGAATTATAAAGCAACCCCAAGAAGGTGATCTTCAGAGACTCCCGGAATAAAATCCCAGCGAGACACAGCGGAATAACTAAACAAAATCATGGATAAAAATACCTGTAAAGAAGCTGTTAAAAAATTTACAGATAACCGTGGCTGGATGGAGACTTACAAATAATGTGTGACCCAGCCACTCTGTGACACATTAAGATCTCACATCCAGTATTTTGGGAAGAATTCCGGACACCACACAAAATCTTAAGACACAAACAACACTGGCCTCGTTATCAGTTAAAAGAGAGGGAAGATCCTGTGGGAGTTCCAGTTCAACCCTCAGGTCGTCATATAAAACACACGCAGCTAAAATATGTCGTACTGACAGCTGTGCCCAGCGTCTCTGACATACTGGGGGCTCCCCCCGACGTAAGAGGAAGCCATGTGTCAATGGACACTGCCCCACTCTACGCCGAGAAAGGGCTACTTCTTCACACCGTTGCGAGCGGAAGGAGGTGACCCATGGTCGCACTTAAGTCTTAATGGAACGTATTTTATTGTTCCTCACTTCCAGCCACTGAGACTCCCACCAACATATGGCCTTTCTGGTCAGAAAGGAAGTGACAGCCCGCAGAGGGACTGAACATCGAGCAGGAGGAGGAAGCGAGCAAGCCTCCTTAGCAGCAGCATCAGTGAGTTTGTTTCCCTGGATGCCTATGTGCCCTGGAACCCAGCGAAAAATGAATTTCCTTGTTTTGCATTTGCAAGAGAAGGAGAGTGTCTCGCACCTGTTGCATCATCCGATCTGCTGCGTATATCTGTCCAACAGATGAGATGGCACTTTGAGAATCGGAGAAGATGGAAAATTTTTTGTCACGACGCCGTCTCGTCTGCTCCGTTGCTCTCAGGATAGCAAACAGTTCCACATAATAAACTGAAAACTGCTCTGGGAGCTCTATTCTGAGGACAATGCCGGGGAACACGACAGAACAACCAGAAACATGTCCCTGCTTAGAACCATCCGTGTAGACAGTAATAAAATCTGGGTGGGATCGTAAAATCTCAATAATGTAATTTTAAAAACATAGTCTGGGGTACAATGCTTCATGTAAGCACTCAGTTCTAAAAGCAATCTGGGCCTTGGTAGCAGCCATGGGGATGCTCTACTCCATCCCTGGCTTTGGACCTTCATGCCGCCCACCTGTAATAACTTAAGGCTTTCCCTTGCACGGATCCCAAATGGCCGTTTTGCTTGTGGTCGATGATCGAACAGCCGTTCCAGTGGCGGCTGAACAACGTAACTGGATGCTGGCGATGTAGGAACGGACAATGCACTATATGCTTGGCGTACCACGAGAAGAAGATGTCGAATAGACAGAGGCGGCTCACCAGCCTCCGCACACGAGCAAACAACAGGGCTCGTGCTATAGGCCCCTGTTGACAGCCTAATACTCTCGTGGTGAACGGCATCCAGCATTTTAAGGTATGAAGGCCTTGCTGACCCATAATTCTGGCATCCGTATTCAAGCCAGGGTCACACAAAAGCCTTATAAAACTGGAGCAGATGCGCCCTGTCGGCTCCCCAAGACCTATGACTGACACATTTAAGGATGTTTAAGGCCTTGAGACATCTCTGTTTCAGCTCTTTAAGGTGTGGCCACCATGTTAGCTCCTCAGCAAAGATAAGGCCCAGATACTTCACCTTTTCCTTAAAAGTGAGAACAGTGTCCCCCAGTTTTAAAATGGGGAACAGACAACAGGAATGATTACAATAAACACAAATTGTTTTCTCTAATGAGAATTTAAGACCTGTGGTGCAACACCATTCCTATAACCACCTGATCATCAGTTGCAATTGCTGAGTAGCCGTGGCGAGGCTGGAAGACGCACGGGAGATGTAGAAGTAGTCCACAAACAAGGATCATAGTACTGGACGTCGCACTGTGGATGTAATGCGGTTGATTGCAATGGCGAAAGCCGTGACACTTAAAACACACCTTGAGAGACACCATTCTCCTGCTTTAAACGGTCAGATAGGACATTCCCAACCTTGTTTCTAAAATATCTGTCTGAGAGAAAGAACTGTATGAAGGTCGATAGACGTCGACGGAATCCCCACTGACGGAGCTGCAACAAAATGCCTCCAAGTAATATCGTAGGCCTTTTCCAAATCCAAGAAAACACCGATAAGGTGTTGCTTACGAAGGAAAGCTTGTTGAATTGCTGATCGAGTGTGGAGCTGAACCCACACTGGGAGCTACTGAGTAGGGACCTGGTTTCAAGAACCAACACTAGGCTCGGATTGACCATATGCTCCAGTCTTCCCTACACAATTTTTCAGGGTAATACTACGATAACTACCGGGGTATGTCCGGTCCTTTTTTGGTTTTAAAATTGTGATTAAAATAGATTATTTCCACGAGTTGGGAAAGTCGCCAGTTACCCAAATTTTATTGAAGAGCTGAAGGAGGACCTCCTCTGACCATCGGTCCAACTGTTGCAACATGCTGTAGGTTATAAGGCCGTTTCCAGGGATCGTATCACAAGCAACTGACAATGCAGAATCCAGCTCCCACAGAGAGAAAGGCTGGTTATATTCTTCTGTGTTGGGGGGACAGAAATTAACATGAGCCTTCTCTTGTGTCTCCCAATAGTGACAGAAGGTGGGATTCTGGCTATACTCAGCCATAATGGATTTATATGATTCAGTCATTGTCTGAGCTATGTCCCTCATTGATGTTACACGAGACCCCTGTATTCGTACAGCTGCTATTGGTGGTCGAGAGTTGTGCCTTGTGATCCTCCTTATGGATTCCCATACTTTACTTGCTAATATGGAATTATTGATGGAGTTCAGTAACTCTTGCCAAGACCTCTGCTTACTCTCCCGAATTATTCTCCTCGCCTTTGCACGCGTCATTCGAAAGTTTGCAGAGTTCGCATCTGTAGGGCATCGACTGAATATGGGCATAGTTGCCCCCCTGTGCTGGTTGCAAAAAGACACTCACCATTCCACCACGGGACAGGTCGCCTCCTAGGCGTTTGCACAGACTTTGGGATGGATGCATCGGCGACATGGTGAATCACAGCTGTTATGTGATCCACCCAGTCCTGGACGCTGCCACATTGCTCGTAAACAGCTAACTGCCTGTAAAGCATCGAGTTAGCCTTTTTGAGCAACCATCTCGGTGGCTTTCTTTCAGCATCTGCTCCATCAGGCAGATGGATCCATATAGGGAAATGGTCACTACCATGAAGATCATTGCCCATTGCCCATTGCCCACTGAGCAGTGGGCCCAAGAGCAGGCGAGCAGAAGGAAAGGTCAATGGCTGTTGATGAACCTGTATCAGTGCTAAAATGTGTAGTTTGACCCATGTTCAGCAGTATGAGATCTGCAGTAGATCCTCAAGTGCCTGACCCTTGGGGCAAGTGATGTTAGAACCCAACAGTAAACTGTGTGCATTGAAGTCTACCAAGAGGAGAAAGGGGTGGGGTAGTTCATCAAGAAGATGAGTGAGGACCCCACTGACAAGAGGCTCATGGGGCGGTAGGTAGAAAGAGCACATCGTGATGTCAACATGGGCCACTAACCGAACAGCAACTGCTTGTAGTGTTATTAACGGAATAGGTGAGGAGTGAAAAGTGTCCTTGACGAACACTGCAACCCACCTTTTGCGCTGTCACCAGTAAGGTCATCTTTTCTGTAAAGGTGATAGCCTCCAAGAACAGGTGTGTCAATCTCTTTAAAATGAGTCTCTTGAACGGAAAGGCAAAAGGGTCTGTCCTGTACAAGTAGTCTCAGTTCCTCCAGATGAGTCCTGTATCAATTATGTTCTATTGGAGCATAGGAGCCATTTCATCAATGTGGTCTTGATTTACCCCTGTCTTTGCGCCGGGGTGGTGAGGCGCTTGTAGAGTGAGGCAGGGTGGTGGGGCTGACTGGGTCTCATGAGGAGGCATCAAAATCCATATCATAATCAGTCAGATGTGACAGAATGGCATCTGATGGCGCCTGGCTCAGCTTTCAACCTGAATGTTGAGGTCCTTCCTGTGCTCCCTTTGCCAGCAAGAATGAGGGGGAAAGCGAGTGGTGAAAGCCACCCTTTTTGAAGAAAGTTGGGTTTGAGAGGCATTCTGCTTTGGGGTGCCTTTAGGCTGCGCACTGTTGAAGCATTACTGGTCTCTTCCGTTGTAGCTGCCTGGATCGCCATGTCTTTCACTTTGCTTTGGCACATGCAGGGGCAAGTACAGGTGCTAGTGATGGATAATGGTACACTGAACGTTGTTTGAGTCGAAGCGTCGACTTAGTAACAGGTTTCTGCACCAAGGAAGCATAAGAAGTGGCAAAGACAGGGGTGCTTCATTGCCTGATAGTCCTCTTTGGCTTCTGTGTAGGGGATCCGCCTGGTTACTTTGATTTCCTGAATTTTGCGTTCCTCTGCAAAAACAGGGCAGGCTCGGCCCCAGATTGGGTGGTTCCCAGAGCAGTTAATGCAGACTGCTGTAGATGGACAGTCAGTCCCACTTCATGGGCTGCCTTTCCACACTTCCCACAAGTCCCTTCACCTCTTAAACTCAGCATTGTATGGCCAAAAGCATCGCATAGGGTCAGGTACATAGGGCCTAACCTTAAGTCGGAGAAAACCTGCCATGATGTGTCCAGGTAGCATCAGAGAATTGAAGGTCACAATAAAGGTGGCAGTCTTCTAAATCTCTCCATTGTTCGTCTGTGTCCTTTGTTCCACATCTATTATTGCCTATGGTGTCCATTCTTGTTTGAATTCAGCAATGTCTATGACCATAAGATCACAGCATGTGACGACACCCTTACTAAAGTTAAGGGAGTTATGCAGTTCAATAGTTACATAATATTCACCCAATTTTTCGGTCTTCATAAGCAGTTCCACTTGCTTTGTCCTGTTTGCCTCAACCAATAGGGAAACATTCCACAGCCACTTAATATACTTCAGGCTTCCAAAAAATCCTTCCAAGCCTTATCGATAAAGGAGGAAGCCACTTTTTCAAACGTCCCCTACTTCCTTTTGATCACTGGAAAGATATTGTGATGTATGACTCCTAGAGCCCCGTTACTGATAAGTTGATTATCAGGAGGACTAGCCTCCCTCATTCGTTTTGATGAATGGGTGTGAGTACCCCCCAGGCAATTCACCCTTCCCATAGGGAAATAAGGGTCCACTCAGAAAGAGCCCCACGTGCCTGAGTAAGCCTTATACAACTGAAGTGCGACAGGTTCCTCAGAGGTTGCGTGCTAACGACTGTTCCCCCTCAACAGCCATGCATCTCGTCAGCGCGCAGCATACTTCGAGATTTATTCCATCCTCGCGATCCAGGCTTTTAAGACAAGATTCCCATTCCCTGTGAGACACAACGTTCCACCACCGTACAGCATGGTGGCCGCTGAAGTATGCCCGGAGCTTACGGTGGCAGAGGACTGGCGGCGCTTACCAGTCCCCAGCTCAGGAACCCCGGGGTCACCAAGCCTGTACTCAGCAAACAAATGCAGAGCCCCTGAAGGCAGCCCAAGCAAGTTGAGCCTGTGAGAGTATAAATACCTAGCCACTTTTATATTGAAATCAGCATGTGTTAGTACCACAACAATATCACCACACGCATCAATTTTCATCTACTGCTGTTGCTGTGTTTCAACATCCTGTGACAGTGTGGACGTCTGTCCTTCGATATTTAAGATGCAATTGTTTTTTGAGACAACACAGGTGATACGTGAACATTTGTCTTGCCATCAACGTAACGGGACTTCAACGGCATCCATTCCTTAGTCATTGCTTTGTGAGGGCGCTAACCCATCTCATATGCATACGAATCAGATTGTAGAGCATATTTAGTCAAATAACGAATTGTCAGTATACAAGTATTTACGAACAGTGGAAGCAGAATTGCAGCGAGCTGATCACCTCGCCAAGTGCAACGTAGAGTACCTGTGTAGCTGCCCGCATCTCGTGGTCGTGCGGTAGCGTTCTCGCTTCCCACGCCCGGGTTCGATTCCCGGCGGGGTCAGGGATTTTCTCTGCCTCGTGATGGCTGGGTGTTGTGTGCTGTCCTTAGTTTAGTTAGGTTTAAGTAGTTCTAAGTTCTAGGGGACTGATGACCATAGATGTTAAGTCCCATAGTGCTCAGAGCCATTTGAACCATTTTTTACCTGTGTAGCTAGTCATTTCAGCTGCATAGCTGACGATAATATTTGTCAAGCAATTCACTGCAGAATTAATGTAATACCCGCACGATGGTCTCTGTAGTCATACTATATCATTAGCAGCTCGTTAATTGAGTACAATGTTCATTAAATCAGATTAGTCAAGCTGATGCCAAATAAAGAGAAGCGACGACGCCACCACACTATCTTTACTTAGGTAGTCAGCGCTAGATTATGTGCGCCACCATTAACGTTACTGTAATCAGTTTGACAGCATAACACAACAACATCCACTGACAACCTGTACCATTATCATCATACACGTGGTGAATACAGGTTGCTGATGTTTGTCAAGAATAGCGGAGAGCACCTAATGAATGTGAAGTTCCATCTGCATTACGCCTAGGACAGAGAGAATCCTAAATAACAGTAAGAAGTTACCCAATGAAGGGAAGAGGCCATGAACTGTCTCGAGTTCTTGCAGTTTGAAATTAATGTAGTTCCCGGTGATTTCCCACTAACGGGTTCTTTTGGCTATCGGAATACTCATATAGGAATTATCAAAGTGTAATTGCTAGAACACTCAGCTACCTTAACAACACCTCATTTTGGATTGAATGCAACTCGGAAATCGACGTTAATTTGACGTTTCTGTCCGTCTCCTGACGACTTACTGAATGAAGTCTGAAGTGCACTTGCAGTTGTGTTGCCTGCCGCATCAATTCCAAGAAGTGATAGGGCAGCTGGCAGCCATTACTGAATACAGACATGTGCAAATATCTTCGCTGCTCTTGGGAAACTCGTCTTTGTTCCATTTTTTCCACACCGTAATTAGCACAATAACATAAGGCTCATTCTGCTGAAGAACTTGATTACCGCAAGACTTTAAATATGGATCTGCGAACGGTAATAATGCATGAAAGGTAACAGATTGTTGGACAAAAGAATGGAGAGCTCCCTGCTTTTTGCGATTCCGAAAAACGCCCATCGGTAAGAATCTGGTGTCATATTATGCTTCATAACTTTAAACTGTTTATTTTTTCACTTCATACTAAAACACAAGCTATGATATGAGAAGAGAAAAAGACTTATATGCTTCTCAGAAACTTTAGTTTTTTGTGCTGATTTTCTCACTTCATACTAAAACAAGGGCGTTGATACGAGAGGAGGAAAATGGAGTACACGCTTCCAAGACATTCTTTCCTTATATGCTACTACTGCGAGCATGAAAGCTCTGCAGTTAATTTTTGTGTGTTGGATACATTTTGATATCATCTCACATTACTTTGTGAGAAGGTTCCTGTTTTCTTGGGATTCAGATAGAGTGGACTTTTCATCACTGGTTAATATTCTGATACCCGTTCCAATTCCTCCAGGCACCTGTGAGTGGAGTCGCACGTTGGTTGCTATAAGAACATGCAGGCAGTAATGTCCGCTCACTGCAGTCAGAGCCAAGGTGATTTCTTCCTGTTTATGGCGAAGCGTCTGCTGTAGTGTCCACGCTCAGCCAACATAAACAAACCGCTGCGGCAATAGTCACCGCTAATTGCTGCACTTCTCGTGAGCCGCGACAACAAGAGCGCACTGTCTCTGATGACGATATTACGGAGTTAATACATCTTACTTACTTAACGTAATATGCAGGACATGGGTTGGGTAAATATTCAGTTTGTAGTAACTAACCATTGCATTACAATATTTCACAGTATATTTGATGCAATATTTATTGTTGCTTGTCTCTCTAACGTTAATAGTATTGATTCAGATTGTGCGTGAACACGAAAACGGCAAATGGACTTGCGGATTCTGGGGAGTCCAGGCTAGAACAGCAGAGAATGTCGGAGATCTCTGGTAAACTTCCCTACAAGCGGAAAACTGGAACACTAAATATCAATACATTGATACAAATAGGAAAACTACATAATCTCAAATCAGAAATCGACCGACAAAAAATTCTCATCCTTGCTCTTCAAGAATCATGGCTGACAATGAATCGTTGCATTGCGAAAACTATCGCATCATAAAGAGCAAAACACAACAAAAGGAAGCGAAAGGCGCACCAATCTTCAGCATGACGTTTCTCGTACACAGATCCATCATCAGCTCTACCAAAGAAATCACACCCATCAACAATCGCCTTATGACTATGAGAATTCAGAACGCAATGCACGACGATTACCACTAGACCACTGGCTCACACAACACTGCAACATCTCGGAAGTATCGAACACATCCTCCCGGCATTTCCACATTTTACCGTGTTGCCAGATTGTGCAGATGGCCATACTTGGCGTTGTCAGCGGCGGTCGGTTTTATTGGCCACCCTAGGCTTGTTTCACATCTACCCGGCAGCCGACACCGGCTACCCGGTTGTGGGGGTGAAGAGCTTACGGGCCGTTTCACACCTACCCGACAGACGACGTGGCCGGCAGGACGACAGCCGGGCCGATGCCGTGGGATGCCGGCGGCACCTTCTGTGTAGGCCCGGTGCCGGCTGTCGTGGGGAACACCCGGCGCTTGTAATGGGGCAGGCAATACAGAGCTTCACATCTACTGTCGTCTGCAGATCAGTTGAGTTTTGCTTTGTTCTGGTGGATCAGCCTGTTCTGAAGATAAGTGTGCCATGGAGGAAATCGATGTCGAAATCCTGATAACATTAGTGCGGGATCGACCAGTTTTATGGGACAAGACTTTAAGTAGTTATAAGGACAGAATACAAACCAGGAATGCATGGATCGAAGTCTGTAAAGAATTGAACGAAGGTTTTGAACGGATGTGTGACAAGGATAGAGACAACTATGGTAAGTACATATCTTTATTTTTTATGTTAAATCCACAACATTTTTTTTTATAATCAGTGGTACATTAAATTTTAGATAATTGTCATTTCACAGGTCCTTCATCCACATCTTTTACAATCAGTGGCACATTAAATTTTTGGATAATTGCCATGTCACAGATCCTTCAGGTGTCATAAAATAGTCCGTCATGATTTTTCGTACATTGTTGGCAGAAATTCCCCCACGTGCACGTTCACTTCTTGTTATACTTTCGAGTCCAGTTATGGACAGAGTATCCTCAGAGCCGTAGCCTTCGTTTTTAAGAACAAAATTGTGCAAAACAACACATGCCTTAACAATGTCAAGAGCAAAATCGGGTTTTAAATTTATAGCTCTGTGGAAAATCCTCCATTTATTAGTCAGTATCCCAAATGAACACTCCACGTACCTCCGGGCTCTTGACGGCGACAACTGAAGACTCTTTTAGTAACTGTTAATTGGTGTCCAGTGAACAGTCGTAGAAGATATTGATGCAGTCCAAACGCTTCATCACCAACAAAAGCCCGCATCTCGTGGTCGTGCGGTAGCGTTCTCGCTTCCCACGCCCGGGTTCCCGGGTTCGATTCCCGGCGGGGTCAGGGATTTTCTCTGCCTCGTGATGGCTGGGTGTTGTGTGCTGTCCTTAGGTTAGTTAGGTTTAAGTAGTTCTAAGTTCTAGGGGACTTATGACCACAGCAGTTGAGTCCCATAGTGCTCAGAGCCATCACCAACAAAAAAATAAGGTACCTTTGGAGTTACTGTACTAGGAAGTCATCTGTCTTCAGGAATTACCAGCTTCTTTTCCATCAGTGATTTCCACAAAGAACATTCTTTAAATATAGTAGAATCACCCACTTTGCCATAACTGCCGATATGTGCGTAGATAAAATTATAGTCTGAGTCTGCCACAGCCATCAGCACTATTGATTAATATCCTTTGTAGTTGTAATACATTGAGTTAGATGTATGGACGATACGAACATGCTTTCCATCTACAGCCACCATGCAGTGAGGAAAATTTGCTCTTTGCTCAAATTTTGCAGCAATGTTTTCGAAGTCTTCTTTGGTGGATGGAGAGGCATATATTCACAACGTAGACACTAAATAGCTTGACACACACATCTGACTATTTTACTGATAGTGGAAATGCCAACTCTGTAACTATAATGAAGCTCTGTGAACGTACAGCCACTGGCCAGGTATCTGAAAAGAAAATTTCAGTATTGTAGAATGTCAGTGTAGCTTTCTGGAAAAGTAAACTGAATAACTGCCGATATGTGCTGTAAGGTTAGCAATAAAATGAACTATCCTACATTAGGCCCAATCCATGCACAGTGATCTAAAATGAGAAAGTATTCCTGCATGAACATCACGAATTTTGATTAAATTTTGTATGAACATTGACACATATCCCCAATGACCAATGGCAATGTTTAACGTTAACCAATTAAATACTTCTGGAAATATTTGACCCTATTGTGCACCTTTCAACAGTCTGCCCGTAGTTTTCGACAACGTTGAGGTATATCTCTGGCAATATATTTTTGAAAGAAACAAATCTACGACATATTGTACAACGTTTTGGCCTTCTTACGTGAAATAAGAAAAAAAATTGCATGACCAATTTTCATAAAGGGGATTTGAAAAGAAGACTGACGAAAAAATAGTTGCTTGAAAAAAGTGTGAGGTCAGGCGTTTCAAATGTCGAGAAGAAATTGCATGATAAACCTTAAACTTCGTGTGTAATAACATATCAAAATACGGTTTTACAATGCAAAATTTCATTCTCCTACTCCTTTCCAATACTTTTTATATTGTGGGCAACACTGGTTTTCTAAAAACGTTAATTTCTAGACCACTAGACACTTTAATTTTTCCGTCTTTCATGAAGCTTTTATATCAGACAGGTTGAAAACCATTAAACTTCTTTTTGTAAGGATAGTAGTGTGATGTACCTCTTCAGCTAGCATTTTTGTTTCAGGCAAATTAGTTATGAAGAAGTGGGCGAATATTCGCGATTCTTTCCAAAGAAACGAGAGGATGTATAAGACATCTCTAAAATCTGGGAGTGAGAGGCAACCACCCAGAACGTACATATACAGCCAACAGCATCAATTTTTGAAGAAAACAACAGAAGCACGTCCGACAGCCGACAGTTTCTCGCTGACTGAAAATGCGACCACGGAAAGACCAGTTTCTGATTACACTTTCTCCTTCACTGGCGACACTCAGGATCCAGAAACTGATTGTAATGAGACATTCACAGAGGAAGTACGTAATTCTGACATACCGAAATCACGCAGTAACAACTAGAGGAAGCTTGACCCTGTAGAGGTAGAGCTGATCAATGCACTGCACAGAAAATCCAGTCGCCATATGTCTTTTTTTCAGCGGGATAGTTCCAACGCTGGAAACATTTGACGACGATGAGCTAGTAGAGTTTCAATTAAGAGTTATGCAGATTGTTTCTGAAATTAAACAGCGTAAAAAGTCGTGGGATAAAAATAATGCCATTCATCCAAGTACATCACGTGAATACACGTGTTTACCCCTTTATGAGGTACAACCAATTACAAATGCCGAAGTGAATAGGCAACGACCCACAACCGACACACAGTGCTACCAACAAGTAGTGGAGCAATTTTCAAGGACATGTTCCAGATCCTCTACGCCATCACAAACCTCTGAAAATTCATGTGCTGGGTCGTTCAATTTTTAAGCTATATTTCAATTTTTTAATATGATTACAAAAATACACATCCTTCAGAATAATAAACTTTTTTAAAATTTAACTATTGTTTATCCCACTAACCTGATTGTAATTGCCAACATTTGTTTAGGCTGGATACATTCTCGGAAGGACGTGTTGCGACGCTGAATGGAACCCTTCATTCGATCATGTAGATCGTCAAAAGTTCTAAACTCATCAGAAAATAATTTAAAAACTTTTCTTCATCTACTCTTAAGTCCTCAAAAAGAACAAAGAATGCACCCACTTCGTCTCTTCTCACATTGAGTGGGTGAACCCAATGCAACTTCTTCTTCTTCTTCTCCTCCTCCTCTTGAAACGTCTGTACGAGACAAGCCACGCTAGTAACTGGTCGTGTTCCATTTGTCGTCTGAAAGCAACTGTTGGCGGAAGGACGGCACGGCACGGCATGCCGTGCTGCTGTCGGGTGAGTGTGGAGAGACGCGGCTCTTGTGTCGGCCCGGCAAGAATGCCGGCTTGTCGGCTGCCGGGTAGATGTGAAGTAAGCCCTAAGTGAACGACTCGGACTTTGTCTCTGTGGCGGCCGGCCGGCAGTTAGTTTTTATGTCTAAGGCTGTACATGATGAGTACGACGACGACGACATGTGATTAACAAGTGAAAGTGTCAAGCTATCTAGTTCTTCATCCTTGTCGGACAGAGCGCCACAAATCCTGTCTCCAGTGAAACGTGGTAAAGGACAATCGCTGTCAAAGGAGCAGGTACTAAACATAATTACGTACAAAGATAATCCGCAGCGCAGTAAAAAACCAGTTAGAAACAGAGCTCGAATAAGTCTGCAACAATATGACCATACGGTGCATAAAGAAGCCTATGGATATTCAACGGAGGACAAGGCACATTGTTACAAAAACTGGTGTTTGCGCCTTTCAAGGATACTTGATACAATATACAGGATGTGGAAGATAGTAACCTACTACGTTTATGAACATCAAATTGCGTCTGTCATAGATTACAGTAATTTCAGAAGAAGCAGTGGATGGTTCCATAAATTCGAACAGTGCTACGAAATTGGAAGATGTAAGATAACGAAATTTCAAACAAAGTGTCAACTTCACGGCTCCGGACAGGAAACATATGGAAAAGAACACTGGAAATTAGAGGTACCGAGACAGTTGTATCAATATCAACATCAATGTCTTAACACATTTGTATACAACTCTGTCGACTGTTAATCTGGACTGTAAATCGGCTGTAAAGTTATTTATTGTGCTGTGAGAAGTTGGAGATGCTCTACCCCCAAGATTCTTTATAGTGTACGTAAACCTCCAAAGGCAGCGGGGAATATTTGCGTCACAGCAAGCAAGAGCGGGGAAAATTGGCAAACGAGAACTGCAGCTAGGATATGAGCACTGCTTTTGGCCAACAGATGGTCCAAATAACATGCTTTTGCTTGATTCTTGGTTTACGTATAAAAATCATACTGCTTTAGAGCAGGTTACCCCTCGTGAAAAGTGTGAGACATTACAATTCATACCACCTGGAACCAGTGGCCAAATTCAGCCTCTGGATTTTTTTTTTACGTGCCTATAAAGCACATTGTTAACACTATTTGCAGCTATGCCTTAAAGGATATCCAGTTTCACAGTAAGCTCCATGACAGGCTCTTTCGCATTCAGTTACGTGCCATCAAATTCCATCAGTTCTCATCACCCTGTTATACCAATATGATTCTATACGCATTCTTTAAGAGTGGGTACCTAGCTGAACGCAGTGGCGGATACAGAAAACTTCAAGGAGGGGGCATTAAAGATATCTTGAGCTACCTTTACTTTTACCGTAATACAAAATAATCAAATCACATGCAAAGTTTAAGAAAGTTTTATTTAAACTGACTATAGACACATACAAGACAATGTCATCTTTAATGATATAAAAAGTTACAATTGTGGTTCTCTTCCTTAAATGATGAATTCTATGCGCCTATTCTTCCTGGTAAATTGGTTAATTACATCGTCAATAGGACAATCAATATCAGGGTGAGTGTTCACCAGAGCTAACCCATTAAGTCCATTGTCGACCTCGGAGGTTCTCTGTACAAGAAAACAGTAAAATATTCGCGACTTTTCTCGAACAAATGCCAGACAGAATAACGTATCGAGATCACTAGAATGGCCGAGACTTTTCTCGTACGTATTTGTCAGCTTATTGTGCCAGACAGAAACGTATAAAATACGATGATGCGGACGCACGTGCTAAATAGGAAAGTACTACTACTCGATTCAGTAGAGTCGACTGACGAACGAACGAACGAACGAACAAACAAACAGAGAGCGGGCCGACTGGCGGGGGCGGCAATGCTGGCGGCCTCGCAAGTAGTGTGCCGTTTTTTATTCGGTGTTCATGGCGTAAGTTAATGGTTTGTTCATATACGTGCTACGGAAGGTTGATTCCTGCACCTCCCGGACACTCATTTTCCTGTCATAATTGTTAACAAAACACTTTCAAACGAGCCTTACTAAAGTTTCAACTTGCGACCTTGCACTCAAGGGGTCCTTGTAAGATTCGATTCACATAACTGTGTACCTATGAATACCTGGAAATCGCTTTGGGTTAATATTGAGTCTAGCTTACTGGTAGGAATTTTGTGTGTGGTTACCGTTTGAAGTAAATGAAGTCTTGGATCAGATAGGTTCCTTAGTGAACAGAAGTGCTGTACACCTATGAGAGAGAAATTATGAAAAAATGGTACTTGTATTTGTGGATAATTTCAGCGCCGACGATTTACGGTTAAAGGGATTGTACCTCGCTAATGTGGATATCCTGGAGGAGAAAGTGTGGCACACAAAGGGCTGTCAGCCAAGGACAATCACCAATCGCCACTGAAATTGCATTACGATGGAAGGTAAATCATTCAAAGGGAAGTGACAGGGAAAGGATGGACGAGTTCTTTTCGAATTTAAGAATTTCTTATTTTCAAGAAGGCTGTTGTCAGCTATACATATTATGCTGCACGGGATACCAACAGGAAATGAATCACCTGTTTACTACAAATAGAACACCAAGATTTTTGTAGTCGATTCGTGAAGAATTTATCGATCAGCAGCTGAAGGATGTGATTACTGAGGACAGTAATAGCCCATGGAGGGGGGGGGGCGGAATACAGTGCTAGAGGGAACTACTCCTGAGACTGAAGGCAGCGAATTTAGAAGTTAGTATTGAAAAGTCTAATTTTGTGTTGAAAGAGGTGGCACACCTTGGTTACATAATTAGTAAGGGTGGGGTTA
This sequence comes from Schistocerca nitens, assembly GCF_023898315.1. Classification (NCBI taxonomy): domain Eukaryota; kingdom Metazoa; phylum Arthropoda; class Insecta; order Orthoptera; family Acrididae; genus Schistocerca; species Schistocerca nitens. The sequence goes on along the minus strand of NC_064616.1, from coordinate 618,178,830 downwards.
AGACAGACTCAAGACTGATTAAAACTACTAATGAATTTTCTGTGGCTGAGTCAGTGAAGGAACTACAATCATTCCTTGGGGTCGCAACATATCACTGAAGATTCGTAAAGAGACTTGTGAATGTTTCCGAATCGTTGCAATTACTGAACAAGGGTTCAAAATTTGTTTAGTCAGAGGATTGTCAATGTGCTTTTGAGAAACTGAAAGAAGCTTTGATTTCAAGTCCAATCTTAGTATTTCCACATTTCAGTATGGAATTCATCCTGTCATGAAATGCAAACAACCAAGCACTTGGTTCTGTTGTCTCAAGAAATGTAGGGCACAGAGCACTTGGTAGCCTATGCATCAAGGCAAATGAACTTAACAGAGAGGAATTGCTCCATGATGAAAATATATGTTGAGCCTCATCTATAGAATCGGCTCTTCAAGTGTTATCTCTACAAGAAAAAGTTTAGGGTGATAACAGATCATGCCGTGTTGAAATGGTTGCTGGGGTTGAAGGACCCATCTAGCAGGTTGACAAGATGGGCACTACTACTGAGTGAGTTTGATTTTGAGGTCTTACATAAACCTGGAAAGAAAAATGGGAACACAGACAATTTAAGTAGGAAAGTAGCAGTGTTGCTAATAGGTGGTAATGAGCCTGAGTGGCAGAAAATGGATGAAGAGTATAAGCAGAGAAGTAAAACAACCACATTTTTGTGTGCAGAATGGACTGCTGTGCAGAGAAGCCAAGCTGGGATATGTAGTAGTAGTAGTAGTAGTAGTAGTAGTAGTAGTAGTAGTACAAGCGAAACTGAGGAATAGAATGCTACAAGGGACACATGATCACGTGTTAGCAGGTCATGGAGGATGTAGAGCTACCAACAGAAGAGTACTAGAGACGTATTGGTGGAAGAATAGGAAGACAGACGTGAACTAGTATGTGTGGAATTGCATACAGTGTGAGAGGGTGAATTTGTATTGAACAAGACTACCATTGCAGAGATTACTCGAGGCATTAGCACCGGTTGAATTTTTCGGGATTGATGTTTTAGGTCCTTTCAAGAATACATCTGTAGGTAATAAATATGTACTCACGATTATAGATTTTTTTTCTTCGAGGTATGTGGAAATGGTCGCAATACCAAACCAACAGGTAGCAACAGTGGCACAAGCCCTACCAAACAATTGGCTACTGAAGTTTGGGGGTTCCTAAAATAATGATAACGAATCAAGGAATCAATTTTATGCAGCAATTGTACAAATAACTGTGTAAGCTGTCTTGTGTGAAGAAATTGAGGACGAGTTGTTCTACAGGGTGAGGCAGCTAAGTCATAATATCCCCTGTATCTCCCCAACCGTAATAGATACAAAGATGCCGTTTGGACAGTGAATTGCAGGGATAGGGGCTACTTGAATACATCACATTTAATGTTTGTGCTGTTTTTTATTACAGAGATATGAGGCCATCTTTGTTTTTTTAAATGGAACCCTATGTTAAATTTTAGCGTAACATGATGGGCTTAAAAAGACGGTTTCAAATACGTGTATACCATAATATCTAGGCGAATAGTTTTTGAGACACACATGTTCTCGTATCGTGTTCGTCCTTCGAAGTGGCGTTGTGTAGAGTACATGGTAAAAGTCGCGAGTCCGTCCTTACACAAACACGCCCATTTACCCGACAATGCTAATAAATATTGCGATATTTTGCGCAAAAATTAACTGATGATGTGGCGCCAATATTATTCAGTTATTTGACAACTGTGATACCAAAATAGTAGACAACATACAGTATTAAAATACAACAAGACGTTAATACATTTTAAGTAACAGAAATGCAAATATAAATAAGGAGGCCATTATTGGTCACAATTATTTCGTACGTATTTGTTTTTTTATTTGAAAATATTTACCATTGATCACAATACAAAGCAAATACACACAAAGATGCAAAATACATACTGTACATGATACAAAACTTTACTGAAGCATGTGCTCAAAATGCTTCCCCTCTGCTGCAGTGCACATTTGTAGTCGCCATTCGAATAATTTGTGAACGGCTGCGAGGGTGTCATGTGAGATATCAGCACACGCTTCGATGATACGTTGCTTCATATCGTCTGGCGTAGTTGGTATTTCAGCATATAATTTATGTTTGATTGCTCCCCACAGAAAAAAATCAAAAGGGGTCAAAATCAGGAGACCGGGCTGGCCACTTCAATTCAGCACATCTTCCTATCCAACAATCCGGGAACTCATTTAACAGCTTTGTAGCTACACGGGAAGAGTGAGCAGGGCAGCCATCATGTTGGAACCACATGCACTGACGTGTAGTTAGTGGTACCTATTCCAGCAAAATGGGCATAACGTTTCGCAGTAACTGTGCATAATTGTTGCCATTTAGTATACCCAGAATGACGTACGGCCCTACAATGACATTTCCGACGATGCCGCACCACACGTTAACACTCCACGGTTGCTGATGATGTACCTGTCGAAGCCAATGAGGGTTCTCTATTCACCAGTAATGCATATTATGCAATTTCACATTACCGTGGTTGGCGAGAGTCGCTTCATCAGTAAAAAAGCACCCGTTGAAAAAACGTTGGATCATCTTGTAGGCGCTGCAGAGCAAACTGGCAAAATTCCCAGTAGAGTCGTCGTGTGCCAACGCTAGAACGCCCTCTTCATGTACCTCGGAGTTGCAGGTTTCTGCCTTGTCCTCTGTGTGGCGTTCCATGATCCCGATTCCAGCAGTTTCTTGCAAATACGTGCAAGAAGCTGGTGCGTAGGACGCTCACGATCAGGATACAGCTCTCCATATTGCTTTATTGCTCTAACGGCATTTCTTCTGCTTTCACCATACACTAGAAGCATATCTAACTTTTCTTCGTTGGAACAAAAACTGGAAATCGTCCCTGAACTGTGTCAAGTGCTGACTATGGTAGAACAAGCTTTAATGATTTTCCAAACTAATTCTTGTGCATGTTAACTTTTATCAGAGTATACTGCTCAGTAAACCACAGTAGACATTTATGGGCGTGGTTCCTGACTCCTCTGCCTCAGTCTCAGAGAGTTATATTTTGTTTCAGTTTTGGCGAGCTGAAAGGTGGACCTGTGGACTGAAGACTATGAACAATGCGTTGCATGTTTAGTGATCATCCCAAGAGTGTGTTTGTTGTTAAATAATATGTTGCAGAAATTGTTTAACTCAGGATATCAACACAATTCGTTAAACAATGTGCTTTGGTAATTGTTTAACATTGTATAACACATATCTTAGGACTGACATGTCTCTGGAAAACTGCAACAAATTAACTAAAAATTGTAAATAGCAATTACTTATGAAAAGAAGGGCTTACTTGTTCTTACATGTCTCCTTTTTATTCTGCTTGGAGGGAGGCAGTGGTGGACTCTGCTGGTGCTTCATGATGATCCTTCCACTACAGTGCACAGACTTCTAATGATGCAGCCGAAGTATTTCCTCTAGTAATAAAAGGATGAGTAGGGGGATGGGAGCTTGAATCTTTCTGGTCCAGAAAGAAACAGGTAGGGGTGCATGGGAATGGTGGGAGTCACTGGGGGAGGTGGGTGGGAGTGACCTTGGGGATAACAAGCCCACTCACTTCACGTGTAACATGATACTCCTTATCACCAGAAGTCCTTATATTATCAGTGGAATGTGATGTTGCCCAATGTTTCTCTAGGGTAGAACTGGTATTAGATAACTACTTAGTCCTACTCTACCCCATTCTGCTTTCTTGTCCGAACCTGACCCAATATTTCATGATCTTGAAATCAGACTGTAGTGTAACCTAGTTCTAGACTGAGTTGGAAAGTGTCAGTATAGCTGAGAGATGACAAATCCAATGAATGTGGCGTCACAAAAATAAATAACTCATTTGTTTTCAGTAAAATTCATGTTATACAGAGCATTTTCTGGGTATTGAATTGTGATGATAGTTTATATCTGCCTTTTTGATTACATCATGGGTCAAAGGAAACTAAGCGCTTTTGTAAGATTCAGTACTTATGTGTAAGGCACGTTATACGATTCAACAACAGATCGTATTCAGTTGGATATGTCAGTAGCACTGTGCATCTCTCCAGCAACCCTTCTCAAATACGAGAACAATCTGTCCCTTTTTCCACGGTTCTAGCGATCTATGTTAGATTGTTGCCAGAAGAGGGGCAAACTCTTCCACATATTCGGTAAAGAATCTAATGGGTACCTTTCCTCTATCAAACACCCTACATTGTCTTTCAGTTAAGCACACTTATTTCTATATCTACAATTTTCACACTTATACAGCCACTAATGGCTCACAGTATACACAACGTGAATCACCTAAAACTTGCAGCACAAATATTGCGAAACTGGTAAGTGCTGTTTATGTGCAGCTTTCACAGAATGAATTAGTGGTCAGGGGCTCGTATTGTTAGCCAATAAATAGATTGTAATACCCTTTAGAACGTGTAAATTTTGTGTAAACATACACTTTTTTGAATGTAACAATGCCTATTGACATTAACAAACTAAAAGTAGGGTATTAGAATGTCAGTGGTGTTTGTTGCAGTATACTAATGCAAGTCATTTCCGAGATATCGTACTTTGAAAAGTTTCCACACTCACATTTGGTTGTGTTATTCAACGTGCGTAGTTACTATGTATATGTTTACTTACAGTGTGCTTGTGTGTTCCTCGATTGCAGTGCAGCAGTACACTATGTGATCAGAAGTATCCGGACACCCCCAGAAACATACATTTTTCATATTAGGTGCATTGTGCTGCCACCTACTGCCAGGTACTCCATATCAGCGACCTCAGTAGTCATTAGACATCGTGAGAGAGCAGAAGGGGCGCTCTGTAAAACTCAGCGACTTCGAACGTGGTCATTTGATTGAGTGTCACTTGCGTCATACTTCTGTACGCGATATTTCCACACTTCTAAACATCCCTAGGCCCACTGTTTCCGATGTGATAGTGAAGGGACAAGTACCGCACAAAAGCGTACAAGCCGACCTCGTCTGTTGATTGACAGAGACTGCCGACAGTTGAAGAGGGTCGTAATGTGTAATAGGCAGACATCTATCCAGACCATCACACAGGAATTCCAAACTGCATCAGGATCCACTGCAAGTACTATGACAGTTAGGCGGGAGGTGAGAAAATTTGGATTTCATGGTCGAGCAGCTGCTCATAACCCACACACCACGCTGCTAAATGCCAAACGACGCCTCGCTTGGTGTAAGGAGCGTAAACACTGGACGATTCAACAGTAGAAAAACGTTGTGTGGAGTGACAAATCACAGTACACAATGTGGTGATCCGATGGCAGGGTGTGGGTATGGGTATGGCGAATGCCCGGTGAAAGTCATCTGCCAGCGTGTGTAGTGCCAACAGTAAAATTCGGTGGTGTTCTGGTGTGGTCGTGTTTTTCATGAAGGGTACTTGCAACCCCCCCCCCCCCCCCGTTGTTTTGTGTGACAATCATAGCACAGGGCTACATTGATGTTTTAAGCACCTACTTGCTTCCCAGTGTTGAAGAGCAATTCGGGGATGGCGATTGCATCTTTCAACACGATCGAACACCTATTCATAATGCACAGCCTGTGGCAGAGTGGTTGCCCGACAATAACATCTCTGTAATGGACTGGCCTGCACAGAATCTTGACCTGAATCCTATAGAACACCTTTGGGATGTTTGGAATGCCGATTTCGTGCCACGCCTCACCGACCGACATCGATACCGCTCCTCAGTGCAGCACCCCGAATGGGCTGCCACTCCCCAAAAAACCTTCCACCGCCTGATTGAACGTATGGCTGCGAGAGTGGAAGCTATCAAGGCAAAGGGTGGGCCAACACCATACTGAATTCCAGCATTACCGATGGAGGGCGCAAGGAACTTTTAAGTCATTTTCAACCAGGTGTACGGATACTTTAGATCACATAGTGTAGGTTGTGAGTGGACAATGGCATTTACAAACGCAGAAAAAGCCTATGTGCTTATGATGTATGGGGAGTGCATGAAGAATGCAGTTCATCCGCGTACGGTGCATGCGGCAAGATTTCCCAACAGATGTCAACAATATGGGCAATTATTTATCTACCCCTTTAACCGGTTTCATGAAAATAGTAGTGTAACACCTAGACAACATAACAGAAAGAAACAAATGCCTACCGAAGAACAGGAAATTGATGTTCTTATTCGCATTGCAGTTGATCCGCACATTGTCTCCTTCACGAGGAAGTGGCGTGAGTCGGGTAAACGTCCTAAACAATCTCCATCGACATAGGGATAGAACCTATCACATCTCTCTCCATCAGGAGCTGGATGGAAATTACCATGAGAATCATGTTAACATCTTTACATGGGCATTACGACAGGATACTCCAAGATGTATCACGTATCCTGTTTTGTCATGAAGCCACATTTACATGGAGTGTAAACGTGTGGTGTGGGATAGTGAACCATCAGCTCACAGGCCGGCTTTTAATAGACAGAACACTGAACGCACACAAGTATCGTAGCTACCTAACCAGACTTCTAACAGACCATCTTCCATGGACGCTAGAAGAAGTTCCTCTGCATACTACGAGGAACCTGTGGTAACAACATTATAGTTATCCAACCATAGTGTTTGAAGTACTACAGCATGTCTTCACAAATTGTTTACAATTCATTGGATTGGACACAAAGAACCTGTACCTTGGCGGGCCTGTTCGGCATATTTGACGCCTGCAGACATTTTTCGGTGGAGAAACGTGAAAGATGCTGTCTAAAAGGGCATACCAATTACACCCAATGATATGCAACGACATATTATTGCAGCCTGCTCGAACATCTCCGCTGAAATGCTAGCAAGCCTGGGGCAGTCGGTCCATACCAGATTGGAAGCGTGTATTACCGACGATGGTAGTCATTTTAAACACCAACCTGTGATGATCATTAGTCTCGTTACTCTTCAGAATCCATATAACTAGTTATGCACTTTTTTTTTTGTTTAGTGTGGACTGCCACAGATATTGTACAAGTGTCGGTGTGGGACCTTCTCAAAATACGTCGTCTTATAAACAGCTCGCACTAGAATGCTGCAACAAACACCATTGACATTCTAATTTGCCCTACTTTTAGTTCGTTAATGTCAATAGGCATTGCTTGATTTAGAAAAGTATGTTTGCACAAAAAATACAATTTCTAAGTATTATTACACTCTACATCTACATAGATACTTTGCAAGCCACCGTAAGTTGCGTGGCGGAGTGTACCCTGTACCACTACTTGTCATTTCCCCTCCTGTTCTACTCGCAAATAGAGCTAGGGAAAAATGACTGACTGTACACCGTATCTTATACTTGTGGTCCTTACGCATGATGTATGTTGCGGCAGCAGAATCATTCGGCAGTCAGCTTCAAATGCCGGTTCTCTAATTTTTCTCAATAGAGTTTCCCGAAAAGATCACCTCCTTTCCTTCCAGTGATTCCCATTTGAGTTCCCGAAGCATCTCTGTAACACTTACATGTCGTTCTACCGGTAACAAATCTAGCAGCCTACCTCTGAATTGCTTTGATGTCTTCGTACACTTCGACCTGGTACAGATCCCAAACAGTCGAGCAGTACTCAAGAACAGGTCGCACCAGGGTCCTATATGCAGTCTCCTTTACAGGTGAACCACGCTTTCCTAAAATTTTCACAATAAACTGAAGACAATCATTTGCCTTCCCTACCACAGTTTTCACATGCTTTTCCCACCTCATATCGCTTCGCAACGTTTCGCCCAGATATTTAAACAACTTGACTGTGTCACTCTAAACACTAGTAATATTGCATTCAAACACTACTGGTTTATTCTTCCTACTCATCTGCATTAACTTAAATTGTTTCACATTTAGGGATAGCTGCCATTCATAACACCAACTGGAAATTTTGTCTACGTCGTCTTGTAGCTTCCTACAGTCACTCAACTTCGACACCTTACCATACACTGTGGCATCATCAGCAAACAACCGCAGACTGGGGCCCACGCTGTTCACCGAAACATTTATGTACACAGAGAACAGCAGTAATCCTACTACACTTCCCTGGGGCACTCCTGACGATACCCTTGTCTCTGATCAACACTCACCATCTTACTGGGTTATCTTGTTTAAGAAGTCTTCGGGCCACTCACATATCTGTGAACTTGTTCCATATGCTCGTACCTTCTTTAACAGCCTGCAATTGGGCACCGTTTCAAATGCTTTCCAGAAATCTAGAATTATGGAATCTGCCTGTTTCCCTTCATCCATAGTTCTCAACCTATAATGTGAGAGAAGGACTAGCTGAGTTTTATAAGAGCGATGCTTTCTAAAACCATGCTGATTCATGGACGTAAGCATCTTAGACTCAAGAAAGTTTATTATGTTAGAACTGAGAATGTGTTCAAGAATTCTGCAGCAAACAGAAGTTAGGGATATTGGTCTGTAATTTATACTGGAGTCACCTGCGCTGTTTTCTAGTCGCCTGGGACTTCGTGTTGGGCGAGATATGTTAAATGCAAGCTAGGTAAGGGGCCAATACCTTAGAGTACTGTATAAAATCGAACTGGGATTCCATCTGGACCTAGTGATTTATCCATATGGGAGTGTGTCCAATGGTCAAATGACAGTATGTTTGTACAGTTCTCCTGCATGAACGGTTTCTTGACCGTGAAATTTAAAACTTCGACTTTCGTTTTGCTATCTTCAACTGCCACACCTGACAGGTCAACAGGGGGCTGAATGGAAGCCGAAGACCCACTTAGCGATTTTACACAAGATCAGAATTTTGTCGGGTTCTCCGCCAGATCATTTGCTAAGGTGTGACGGTGGTAGCTGTGGTACACTCCGGGCATACATCTTTTCACAGACACACGAATCTCTACTAACCTTCACTTGCCGTCATTTCTGCGTCCCCTTTTCAACTTAAGAGTGCAACAGCCTCTGCTTCTTCAGCATCTTATCAATTTCGTTATTAAACCATTGTGGGTCTTTTCCATCCTTTATCCACTTACTAGACCCCCAAATCCAGAAGACGATTTACAATCTGCTTAAACTTTGCCATAATTCCTCTACATCCTTCTTACGAGCTAGCTACTCAAGACAATTTTCAGAAAATGTGTTCAAAATTATTTCACATGACTGTGTCTGTATCCCCTGTAATGAATCCACACATCCCAGTCTATACACGGCAGGTTAAAGTTGCCTCTAACTAGTATTGCTTGGTCTGAGCATTTACGCGCTATTGATCGTAGACTTCTTTGAATGGCACTGCAACTGCCACAGCAGAATCAGATAGCCGGTAAAAACATCCAAGAATTAACTTAGATTCACCTACACCTATTTTATGCGACCAGACGACTTAACTGTCACATTCAACTTCGACCTAAATAGAGACAATACTTTTGTCAACGGCAATGAATACTACTACTCCTATGGCCTCTAAACAGTCTTTGCGATATATGTTCCGTGACTCGCTTTTCACTTCAGCTTTCAGCCAGCTCTCAGTCCCTAGAATAATTTGAGCATGAGAACTTGCCTGGAAGGCAGTAAATTCAGGAACTATATTTCGACAGTTTACTGATAAAATTGTGAAAGTCGAAGTGTCTTTATTCTGAACGCCGTTTGACTTCCCTTGCTGTGAATCGACTGGCCTGGCCTGGCCTGGCCTGGCCTGGCCTAGCCTAGCCTAGCCTAGCCTAGAAAATCTTCATGTGCTCTCCCCAAGTACCCTGCTACCCGAGTAGCTGCTTCCTTTGTGTAGTGCACCCCACACCTATCAGGGAGGTCCTACAAGTATGCAGACACCCCCATGTAACGAGCAATTGAGAGGTATACCCACCAGTATAGGAGGAGGTTGGGAGTATTGTGTTCTCAGCAGAGGACCAGTAACAGCAGAATGGCTCAGTCAGGAGAGCTGAATGATGTAGAATGTGGAGTGGTCGTTGGATGTTGCCTAATTAACGAATCCATCACCAACATTTCAGGCCATCTACAGCTGCCCCAGTCAACTTTTGGTGATGTGACGGAAGTGGAAACTCAAAGGAACAAACACAGCTAAGCAAACACCAGGCAGACTTCAGGTACCGATTGATATAGGCTATCGAGCATTGCAGAGGGCGGTAGTAAAAAACCAACAATGGCCAAGCAGCTCCTCATAAGCAACATATTTCTGTAGCAAAAAAAAAATGGCTCTGAGCACTATGGGACTTAACATCTAAGGTCATCAGTCCCCTAGAACTAAGAACTACTTAAACCTAACTAACCTAAGGACATCACACACATCCATGCCCGAGTCAGGATTCGAACCTACGACCGTAGCAGTCACGCAGCTCCAGACTGAAGCGCCTAGAACCGCTCGGCTACACTGGCCGGCTTTCTGTAGCATCTGCTAGGCAATGGTTGAGATGGTGTGAGCAGCAACGCCAATGCACAGTGGATGGCTGGAGTTGATGGATCTGAAGTGATGAATCACACTGTACTCTATAAATATTTGAGGAAGGGTTTGGGTTTGACGAATGTCTGAAGAATAGTACCTGCCAAATGCACTGTGCCAACAGTGAAGTATGGAGAAGATAGTGGTGTGGTCTAGGGGTGTTTCTCCTGGTTAGGACCTGGTCCCCTAATTGTACTTAAGATAATGCTAAATGTGAAAGGATATGAAAACATTTTACAGCGTTGTGTACTGCACAGAGTAGAGAAGCAGATGGTGATTGAACCTGCATAACAATGAATCCAGTCACAAATCAGCATCTACGAGGCTATGGTTAGTAGACAGCAACATTGCTGAAATGAACTTGCCTGCCCAGTGTCCTGACCTGAATCCAATGGAGCACCTTTGGGACGAGTTAGAATGTCGACTTCTCCTCCGGCCTCAGCATCAAACATCACTTTCTTATCTAGTTTCAGCAATTAAGAGTGTGCTGACATTCATCCACAGATAATTACACACCACATATTAATGCCCACATCTTTGTTCTCATCATAACTGAGTAGTTGTGTACCAGTGCAGACATTGTCAATATCATTATGGCACTTACCACCCGACAAACAACGAATGTTCCACATGCTGCTTGCATATAGCAAAGACGATAGTAAGGGCAGAACTGCCACACTGTTGTATACAGTAAGTTTTCCCAACAAACACACACACACACACTGTATCATACAGCATTCACATATATTTCGAGAAGACAGTGACAGAACAGAAAGCCACAAGGAGGAACCACATTTTTGTCAGAAATGTTTCCAAAACTGTAGAATATGCATACGGAAAGGGGGGGGGGGGCGCGTGCGCAGGCGCGACCGGCGGGGGGGGGGGGAGCCGCGCGCGCGCAGGCGCGACCGGCAGGGGGGGGGGAGAGGCGCGCCCGGTAGGGGGGGGAGGCGCGACCGCCAGGGGGGGGAGGCGCGCGCGCGCAGGCGCGACCGGCAGGGGGGGGGGGGGGAGGCGCGCGCGCAGGCGCGACCGGCAGGGGCGCTGCGTGAAGTGCCAACTTGAACCCAGAAAAGCTGCTGATATAAAGACTCGCAGATAAAAACCAAAAGGGGACAACAGAAGCCCCATTCCTGGAGATTAACTAAAATGTCAAGGTACCAGGCCATGTCATACGCCTTAAGAAGGTCAAAGACATCCTCAACAAGGTGCCAGCAGTGAGTAAAAGCCTGTGGATGGCTGATGCCAATTGAAGTAAATGGTCAGTTGGAGATTGTCCTGCCCGGAAGCCACACTGATACAAGGGCAAAAGGCCACGAGATTCGAGTACCCAACATAATATGAAGCTCACCATCCTTTTGAGCACTGTACAAAGTACATTCATCAGGCTAACTGGGTGATAGCTGTCGGGAGACGTTGGGTTTTTCCTGGGCTTAAGGACAGGGATAACTATACTGTCTTGTCATTGTGACGGGAAAGCACCCATGAGCCAAATGTTGTTGAAGACCCTGAGCTGCTGTTGCCTCTGGGGAACGTCCAGGTTTTGGATCATCTGGTTGAGGGTGGAATCCGGGCCTGGGGCTGTGTCTCGTGAAGAGCTAAGAGCTTGCACCAATTCCCATTCAGTGAAGGATGCATTATAGGGCTCATCGTGGTGCAGGATGAAACAGGGGGTCTGTTCAACTCTGCGTTTCTACTGGTGAAAGACAGCAGGGTAGGAAGAGGATGACGATGCGGTCGCAAACTGTGTCGCAAGGTGTTCTGCGAGGACCAATTGATCAGTGTGCAGAGCACCTTGGAGGTTCAGACCCGGGACAGTTGACTGTCGCTGGCGGCGCAGAAGGCTATGGAGATTGGACCAAACCTCCGATGAAGAGGCATATGTCCCCAGGGAGCAAACATAGTGCTCCCAGCATTTATTTTACTCCACTTAGTTAGGTACGCGAGCCTTACCACGGAGACACTTAAAAGTGAGGAGGTTGGTCTGTGAAGAGCATCACTTAAATCACTGCAGCACCCGTCGGCAGTCCTAGACATGCGGATAGGGGGACAGCAGTGGCATCAGCATGAAGAATAGTGGCAGACATGCCTTGTACGACTAAATCAATGGAATTCGAGAGGGAAGTGTCAAAGTGGACAGCAGACTATATAAAGGCCAATTGGCCCTGCGGAATGCCAAACCTGGGGGCCTGTCTGCCTGGCGGCACCAGGGGAACGATAGAAACACTGGAGAGTGGTCACTGTCACGAAGGTCACCAATGTAGGGAAGCCACGAGAGCAGGGGAGGAGATCATGAGGTCAATAGCAGAGAAGGTGCCATGAACAGCACTGAAGCGGGTAGGGGAACCATCATTGAGGAGACACAAATCGAGGTCCGTGATAAGTTGGTCAATTAGGATACCCATACCCACTGAAGTGACACTCCCCCACAGTAGATGGTGGGCATGGAAGTCCCAAAGGAGGAGAAACCGGAGCAGGCCTAGCTGGATTAAGGTACACAGTGCAATGTAAGAAAGTGGCCCACCTGGAGGCACATAGACATTGCAAATGGTTATTGCCAGAGTAGTTTGCACTATGACTTCCAAATTGGTATGTCGGGGGATACAGTCACTAATGACATCGGAGCAAACCAAAGTGCAGACACCACCCAGAGGCTACCCCAGGGCCAGCACGGTTCTGAAAGAATGCCTGATAACCACGAAAAGTTGGAGAGTGGTCAGAACAGAAATGCGTTTCTTGAAGACAAGACAGAATATGAGACAAGATGTTGTATTTCCGGTAGGTGATGATAGTATCCGTTGCAATTAAACTGGATGATTGTGTGGTGAGAGTCCAAGGTAGTCATGAAGAAGCAGAGGAGGTGGTCAGGTCACTCGGTCAGTAGTCATCACCGGCAAGGATGGGGTGACATCCATGAATAAGTTGTCAGTCTCAAGTTGCGAGGGGGAGATGGCACCTCCGGCGGAGTCTTGTCTTGGGATTTATGCTGCTTCTTCTTCTCCTCCTCTTTCTGAGGTGGAGGAGGGCAGTGCACAGGAGGAGTAAAGGCTTCTGCAAGATCTGGAAACAAAAGCGAGTGGGCGATCTGGGGGCACACAGGTGGTACGCCTTGTGGTCGAGTGGTGGTATGAGCCTTCTAGCCTGAGAGATGTTGGGGAGAGGGGTCCCGGCAGGGAGTCCAATCACTGGCAGATGCCAAAGAAGGGGGGCACTTCTTCGGCCGAGCAGAGGGAGCGGCTCCCTTATGGGAGGTCATGGAAACTTCAGAGGAAGGGTAGGGGAGAGAGGAATGGGGCTGCACTAAGGACAAGGGAGGAGGAAATGAAGCAACAGAGACAAAAGTTGAAGATAGTGACACTGGATGGAGTGTCTCATACTTTTGGCGAGCATCAGCATAAGACAGGTGACCTAGGGACTCGTATTCTTGGATCTTCTTTCCTCTCTAGGAAGCCGGGCAATCCTGCAAGTGAGGAGAGTGGCGGTCAGCACAACTGACACACACAGGTGGCAGAACACAGGGGCTTCCCTCATGGAGTGGGTGGCCGCTGTCCCCACACAAAGGGTCTACCGTACAATGAGAAGACATATGCCCAAAACGCAAGCACCAAATGCACCACAGAGGTGGAGGGACGTACGGCTTCACATCACATCTGTAGCACATAACCTTGATGTTCTCTGGAAGGGTATCCCCCTCGAACGCCAGAATGAAGGCTCCAGTATTGGTGTGGTTGTCTTTGCGACCCTTCTGCACACGTCAAACAAAATGCCACTCCAGATTAGCCCAGAGTTCCTCATCAGTTTGCAGGATGAGGCCCCTATGACTATTTACTCCCTAAAGCATATTCAGAGATTGGTGAGGAATGATAGACACTGGGACATTGCCTAGATGATCACAGGCATGAGGAGCTGACGTTGGGTGGCAGAAGGATCTTTGATCGACAGGGAACTCGACTGCATCTTACTAAGGGACTCCAGTTCACCAAACTTGTCCTCGACAGCTTCCAGGAAAAACAATGGCTTTGTTGCAGTGAATGTGTCCCCATCCATACCAGTACAGACAAGGTAATGGAGAAAAGGTTACATCCCAAGATGGCGAGCCTGGCCCCCTCTCATGGTGTAGCCAGGGAAAGGAAGGTTGCCGGGTCATACGAAGCAGCATTCAAGGATCCTTCACCATTAGAAGAGATGGCCATTTGAGAAAGGCCAGGTTTTTCCAGCTTGATACCCTTCATGCGCCAAGCACCCACCCTAATACCACCCACTCCGACCACGGGGTCTCCCCATTGGAGCCACAACAAGGGCCATCTGGCATGGTGTCCAAAGCCGGGAGTTCTGATGCTCCAAAAAGATAAACAACCACTCCTTGGCATACATGGGGAGGGAACAGCTCAGATATCAGTAGTGTGATCCCTGTGTTGTCAGGGGGCTCAGCCATATAGGTACATAAGAGCTCTGAAACACGGACAGGCTACACATGCTGATGAACTAGCAGGGTGGAAGGGAGAGGGGAAGGGAGGGGAGAGAGGAATCCATAGTATAGATGATAGCGTGGAAGTTCTTCCCCATATGGCTCACACTAAAAACAGGAAATTTTGAAGTGGAGGTCAAACATCAAGTGGGGACCTGAATGACAAAAAGGATGAAAGAACAGGAAAAAGGAACAAAATTGCAACCAATACAGGAAACCAGGTGGACAGTCAGGTCGACATGAATCCGAATACAGAGAGGGGGGAAGGAAGTGGCAATGCGGAAGGAGCGAGGATAGGGAGGGAAGGGGCAGGGTGAAAGAAATGCAGCCAGGGAATGAAGGATGGGCTCCAATAGCTTGGGGCCCCATGTGCACCACACACGAACTCACAAAAGAACTGTGAGCCGCCTAGGGACGAGCAGACGCAACCAGAGAGAGAGAGAGAGAGAGAGAGAGAGAGAGAGAGAGAGAGAGAGAGAGATGAGCAGGTGGGGGACGAGCAGACGCAACCAGAGAGAGGGGGAGCAGGTGGGGGACGACCAGACGCAACCAGAGAGAGGGGGAGCAGCTGGGGGACGACCAGACGCAACCAGAGAGAGGGGGAGCAGCTGGGGGACGACCAGACGCAACCAGAGAGAGGGGGAGCAGCTGGGGGACGACCAGACGCAACCAGAGAGAGGGGGAGCAGCTGGGGGACGACCAGACGCAACCAGAGAGAGGGGGAGCAGCTGGGGGACGACCAGACGCAACCAGAGAGAGGGGGAGCAGCTGGGGGACGACCAGACGCAACCAGAGAGAGGGGGAGCAGCTGGGGGACGACCAGACGCAACCAGAGAGAGGGGGAGCAGCTGGGGGACGACCAGACGCAACCGGAGAGAGGGGGAGCAGCTGGGGGACGACCAGACGCAACCGGAGAGAGG